>NW_018480063.1:483587-542831 GCF_002113885.1 Mizuhopecten yessoensis | reverse complement strand
TTTTTTGAATATTAGTCTTGTTTTGTCCATGGGTACACAGGAAACCTATTTCAGTAGCATTGTCGGTGATTAGATAAAATCAATCAATGGTTTTGGTGACAGAGCATTAACTCTTATAACACAAACAGGTCTCATCTGTGTGATTCTGAACACCGTTATTGCTTAGATAATTTGGTAAATCCATTAGTGTTCCAATCCAAAGTAATTTTGAGGATGACAACGTGGCCATTTGTCATCTTCAGAATAAATTGGAATTTGGAAAAAGAAATCATAAACTTGAATCTTCATTGTTAATTATCTTAACAAGATATAAATGAATATAGTCCTTTTTGATGACAATATGAAAAATTGACATGGATTAGAATCATTTGCAGTATGAATTTATTGGTTTTCATTAACTTAAATCTTCATTGTTAATTATCTAAAAAACCACAATGAACATACCTTTTTGATGACGATAAGAAAAAATGACATGGATTAGAAAAGTTTGCAGTATAAATTTGTTGGTTTTTGACGAAAATTCATGTCATTTACACATTTTATCAAACACTCAAAGCACAAAAAAAATATGTAGCACAATGCAGACCCTACTTAATACTGGAATAGACAAATTTGTTTGTGTTAAGTCACTTCCCAAGGCCTGGCCTATCACTTAGTACAAAGTGAGCACTTAACACTATTGATTGGTTGGGTTAAGAATACCAAACAGCAAGACACTTTTTACTGGCAAAACAAAACAGAAAGTAAATTATTGGGTACTAAGTTTTGTTTCCTATTCCAACAGTTTCAGAACAATTAAAAAAACCACACAATAGATTCCTATCAGTTTTAGGAACAAAAGGTCAGATGTCCATATCACCTTGTTCCAGGAAGTTTTGTAATAATAAGAAAATTGAAGTAAAGTGTGTTTTGGTTTATGACAACAATGGACCACAAAGGCTCATAAAGAGGTCAGTAGGAAAAGATTCCAGGAAAGCAGGATATGGCAAGTTAAATATGGATTTATTACTAATACCTAGCAGTGCTTTAGAATCTCAAATTAGTTAAATTTTAATTATTGTGACAACAATTTATAGATTCTCCAACAATTTTAACATGATATCGTAGAAAAGAAAACATAATTATGATTATGTGTTAAAGTGTACAGGAGTGCATGTATTGTAATAGATATAAGGTATTTCATATACTACAGTCGATGAGCATAGTTTCATCTTTTTTTAAAAATTGAAAATATATACCAAATGGTATTGTTTATCTGTTTATTGGTATAAACGGGTGTGTTGGATATAAACAGCGATGTGTCATCCCAGGGGACTGTTTCTTCAGTGATGTGATAACTCCACTTAAAGGCACTTCTGGGAAGTGGGAGGATCCAAAATGTTATGTTCTCTGTCCCATAAACACAAATTTAAATGTCCAAAATCTCACAGCACTGTGTAGGCTAGTAACAATACAGGTTTAACACAGATTAGGAGCAGATATAAATGTTACACCCCTGTCTTTGTTATGGGCTAATACTAGTAATTGAAGGGTCCACACCTATAGTAACATGACATATTTTTTGGTTAATTCAGTTTATATCTTAGAGGGATAGCAATGTCCACAACTCAGAGGGTGACATTGTTTTGGTGTCCAGTCCACACATCAGAGGGAGACATTGTTTTGGTGTCCAGTCCACACCTCAGAGGGTAACATTGTTTTGGTTTCCAGTCCACTCCTTAGAGTGTGACATTGTGTTGGTGTCCAGTCCACACCACAGAGGGTGACATTGTTTCGGTGTCCAGTCCACACCACAGAGGGTGACATTGTTTTCGTGTCCAGTCCACACATCAGAGGGCGACATTGTTTTGGTTTCCAGTCCACTACTCAGAGGGTGACATTGATTTGGTGTCCAGTCCACGCCTCAGAGGGTGACATTGTTTCGGTGTCCAGTCCACACCACAGAGGGTGACATTGTTTTTGTGTCCAGTCCACACATCAGGGGGTGACTTTGTTTTGGTGTCCAGTCCACACCTCAGAGGGTGACATTGTTTTGGTTTCCAGTCCACTACTTAGAGTGTGACATTGTTTTGATGTCTAGTCAACACCTCAGGGGGTGACATTGTTTTGGTGTCCAGTCTGCACCTCAGAGAGTGACATTGATTCAATGTCCAGTCCAGACAATTGAGGGGTGACATTTGTTTTGGTGTCCAGTTCACATTGTAGAGAGTGACATTTTTTTATGTATGTGCATATTCTATCATTTGATAACTTATTATATTGAAAAATGGTTTTCTAGAAAATGTAATGTGTAATAAATAGATAAAGGATTTATTGACATGAGACAAATACAAGGTATATTTAGATGTCCTGTTTATGATAATTCTCGGCTGCTTTATCTGTAGGAAAATAAGTTAGTGAGGACCTCAGACTGTTCATGATGATTAATCTGGACACACTACATTATTGTACTTCCTAACAGATGCCCGTTGGGACTGTCCCTGTGAGCCTAGACTTAAGTTACATTTATTTAGATGTTACGTGATGTCTATTTCAGTTTTCATTTTCAACAAGTGTCTGTTTCACGCAAGGTTGAGTCATAGCTGTAACACACTATAACTGGGACAAATTCAATTGGGTTTCACGCAGTTCAGCTGCTCAGAATCATCTAATATCAAGATCAGGTTTTATCATTAAGTATTTCAAGTATAAGGATGACTTTTCTGAAGAAAATTTGACTCGCCCTTCATTTTAAAAACAAAAAAAATGGCCAGCCACTATATGACATTAGAGCTAGATGTACGTGATTAACTGAGGGTACACAAGGATGCAAATTGATGTTACAGACTGTTAAAGTAGTAATAATGCGATAGATCACTGGAATTTGTGTTTACAAAATGTTAAGGTCTATTTTGTAGTAGGTGTTTCCGCATAGCAGTTGATCATGATCTGGCTGTAGCTTGACGCCCACCTACATCTCAGATATCTTATACTACATCAATACTCTACTGGTATGAAATCATATCCTTAAAAAATGGAGTATCTAGTATACAGTATACTAGTATATAAATGCAGGCTGTGTTATACAGATGTTAAGTCATATTAGAGACTTATATATCAAGTAGTTAAAAGTGTATCTGTAGTTGATATACAAAGGGAATCTTATTCAAAAATGTTTTTTTAAATAAGATGTTTTTATTGCTATTGTTTTTGCCAACTTGAGTCTAATATTTGTGTAAATCCTAGCTTTGATGAGACATAGGACTTGTTCTGATAAATAAATGATATCCTATTGTAAATACTGTGCTATTTCCTCTCCTGAAGAATTCCATACTATGACTACTGTAAAATGACTATGATGAATGTTAACTAAAAATAATATTGAGAGAAACAGTGTAAGGAAGCACATACCCTTAACTCTAGCAAAATAAATGATAGAAAAACAGTGTAGGATAGCATATACCCTTAACTCGACTAAAATAACAGAAAAACAGTGTAAGGTAGCATATACCATTAACAATACAAAAATAATAGAAAAACAGTGTAAGGTACCATATACCCTTAATTCTAGCAAAAAGAAAAGAAAAACAGTGTAAGGTAGCATATAACCTTAACTCTAGCAAAAAGAAAAGAAAAACAGTGTAAGGTAGCATATAACCTTAACACTTACACAAATTACAGGAAAATCAGTAAAACTTTAGTAGCATAGCCTAAACTAAAACATGAATATAGGAAAACAGTATAAAATAGACTTAAACTCTAATTTAAATTACAGGACAAAACAGTAAGGAAAACATTAAAAGGAGAAAAGTTCAAATCAACTGTATTTGTTGGTAATTTTGTATTTCTGAAGGAGGAGGGACAATTTAATAATGTATAGTAGTGGGTAAAATTGTTTCAGAAAGAGGAACGACCATTAACTTTGCAATAGAAGTGTGTAAGGTTGTGTTTCAGAAAGACGAAATACCATTAAATTTGCTAAAGTAGTGGGTATGGTTGTGTTCAAAAAGAGGGAGGTCCATTAAATTTACAATAGCATAGTGGTTAAAGTTGTTTTAGAAAGAGAAAAGGACCATTATATTTGCTATAGTAGTTAAAGTTGTTTTAGAAAGAGAAAGGACCATTATATTTGCTATAGTAGTGGGTAAGGTTGTGTTTCAGAAAGAGGAATTAGTTAAAAGTCCATTAAATCTGCTGTAGTAATTAATAGGTAAGCTTGTCCATCTTCCTCACATTTTACAGCATTTAAGCATGCTGAAATACAATATCCAGCGAAAATGAGGGCATGGTATTTTTGTCATCAAATATACGGATGATTAAAGACAATTCATACTTTAGCCTGTGGTTGTAATTGATAATTGTACTAGATTTGCCCATGGGATTGATTCCGCATTGGTTTTGCCTTTGGGAAGCCAGATTTAGGTGATGAATTGGTTAGATTATAGAGAGAATAGTGGAATAGCCCCAGGCTATAAACATACACCTTGTACTTGTCAATCAGAGAGAAAAAAATAATCTGAGGAAGTACCATACAGTTTCAAGTTTCTACAGAAACACCCATTATAAAATGAGTAAATGAGGAACAGAGATTTTATTATGATCATGTAGTGGCTGAAATGTGCAGAAATGAAGGCGCTGGATAGGAAATAGGAAATTATTGTCCAAACACAATTATTTTTGGAATGAAATAACTATTTATCAAATCGATCCATAACATGTGTAGTATGTATTTATATTTCATTTAATAAAACTATTGGCTATATGGAGAGACCTTGGAGATTTAAGTGTTGTAAAACAGACAGGAATTATTCATCACTGTGGTTACTCCAAGTGTGAAATTGCACAAGACAGAATAGATGTTACTGTGTTGCCAATAAATTATAAATGATCTACCTTTAATTATACCCCCAATTGGTACCCCAAATTCAAGAGACGGTTACATAGTCAAGATCGTTCTCGAACAGAATATTATTTCTGTGCTCAACGGAAATTATTGTGGTAGAAATGGAAAATTTGTGCTTTTGTGAAAACCGAAGTCTTAGCTGATACAACTTCACTGGTGATGAATAATAAATGACCAGAGTTAATTATCCTCCCTTTGGGCACCCCAATCGGCGGCAATGATCGGGGATCAATACAGGCATTCTCCTGCCCGGCAGGCGGACTTTTCAAATTTTGGTAGCCTATTGATCTAGTAACATGACGTTAGGTACGAGCCATAAGAGAGACCCATGTTTGTTTGGGATGGTGATTCTTTTATCTCGCTAAGATATGTGTGACAAGATGTATAATGGGACAGTGATACAACAATTTATTTCGTACAATAACTTGAAAATTTAACGGAGCGATTCGAATGTAGGTGGAGGTGCTATTTAATGCCATATCATGAATTGACACTTGTTTCCAAATTTTGACAATGTTTTGCGAGTGGAGGGATTTTAAGTGTGCGTGTTTGCCGAGGATTTTCCAACCGAAAAATCTCAAGTTTTTCACACAGGTAAGTTTGAATGAAATCACTGTCGCTGTCATAAACTGTCCTTTTGTTGCGACACACTTCTACCGTAGGCAAAGGTAGATATCGTGAATCTGTGTGTGATGACACTGGCTGATCTGTAAAGAAATGCTGTAAGAGGGCAGTCTGAGGTCTTCGGAGAACTGTTCCCAAGATTTCATAAGATTACTACATTTATGTACCTAAGTCTAAAAATCACATGGATTTATTTGAATCGGGAAGGACTGGGACATTGTATATGTAAACAGCTGTTGACTACTGCAATCCATAGTCCCACACACACATGTGTGTGTGTGGAGAGAGATGACATCTTGTATTGTCACTTTTATGTCTACACTATGATTTACTCTGAGGTGGTCTGTCAGATCTGGATCCCTAGTTTATTTAATTAAGAAATAAAGAAATGCATGACCAATCACATGTTATTTAAAGCAACTGTTCTTCCTCATCAGCGCTCTCTCTGTGGGGGGGTTGTCACAGTGTCACCAAGGATAAACATTGGCAGATAAAACACTACAGACCATTTTAATTCTATATCTGCTTTTAACTTCAATTAAGATATAAACTAATTTAAAATATTAGAAATATATTGGACTATTAATGTTCAAAATAAAGTACCAATATCAAGTTGAGTTGTTGATAACAGTATTTCTGATGTGATTTTTGAGGTGTAAAATATAGTCAAGGAAGTTTTCAATTACGGTATCAGTCTCTACTGATTATAATATATATATGACTATTTATGTAGGTATTTACCAAAAATATACTAAGTCTTAATTATAGCATGGTTATATGGTCAAAGCATGCCTGTTGTTCCTATGTACAGGTGCTTCTTATTTAGGACAAGTTGTCTTTTATGATGCTGTTCACACAAGAAATGTTCTTAATGAATAAGACAGTCGTCACACACAGGTTGTCACATAAGGCAGTTGACATTAGCAGTTTTCTTCAAATTTTTTATTTTTTTTCACCGAGACAACTTGGCAAGCAGAAAATGATAATACAAGAATTGTAAAAATCAGTTGACTATATCATTCACAATCTGAAAAATTCGGAAACCAACATAAGACAACAGAAATGTTTTTATTCAAACATCATATTAATGTCACGAAATCTTGCAAGTGTTCTTACAGTATTTACATACAAACTTGTGTCGTCTATTCAAAACCAGATACTTTTCTTAAATTTGGACAGTGTACAGGTAAATAAACAAGTTTTATAATGCCCGAGGCTTGTACCTGTAAGATTGCTGTTTACTTCTGTCTCCATCCATTCTGTGTGCAGTGTACTGTTGATGACTAACGAGCAGGTTGTTTGTGGGAGGCGTATCGTTTCTATCGATTCCGATCATTATTTGACCAAAACATTATGCTGGTGGAGGAAGTAGCAAGATTTGTTTATTTCACTGCCTCTGTTATGCAATAGTTTTCCAGACTTGATGGGAATTGACTCACCAATGTAACAACAGAGGCTGAGAACCTACAATAAAATTAAAATAAATGTCAGAAATGCTGGTCCTGGGATTGATTAGCTGGCTCCTATGGGCCCTTGGCTGATGCAATATTTACAAACACTCCCGTTTACGCTTTTCTCAAAAGTTTCCTGTGATCTTGCATTATCTACTGTAATTTAAAGGAAGGAGAAGGTTGACATGAAGGGGCACTGGGGAAGGTTCAGTGGGGGGAGGGGGGATTGTTGTTTTTATACAGTTTTGTTACTAACAGCTTGTATGATTTATGAAATTTATAATCATATTCAACCAGGTAAAAAATCATTCTTCAGAATCTCAGGCACAAAATGATAAAAGTTTTCATTTCATTGAAATTGTACTTTATAAAGATCACCTGAAAAGTATTATACACACATACTGTATAAATATGTTATGCTACACTTACTAAACTGTTTAGAAATGACTTTATAGAGAAAAAAAATGACAGAAACTGAAATCAATAATAAATGTACGTTTAAACTCCTGTGGTTTACATACAAAGGGTGCTGTGTGAGGTTCACCGTCCTCCAGTATCAATTTTTAATCCAAATGTCTTCATCACAATATGAATTACATGCTTTTTGCTTCCTCGTTTACTCTATAATAGGAAACGAAAGTGAAAGGTGGTGATTTCCATGTTTTGTTGTCCATTCATCTGTGATCACATGCTAACGATGAGTCATATTGTGTTAGTCATTGTGTACCGTCATTGGTTGATTGGATTAGCTCCCCTGTTTCTCTAAACATGGTCTATAAGGAAACGGCTAGGTCTTTTATGGGAGATTTGCCAAAATTTTCTTTGTTAAAAAAATCTTTTAATCAATCTGTGGGAATCATTTGATTAAATTAAAGATAGGACATATTTTAAAACAAATTACAAAACAATGTTAAGACAAATTCTATATATGCTTTATATATTTATTGATGCTTGTGTATCTCGTGAACTATTTATTTTTATGAATTGTATAGCATTTTAGTAACATATCACCCCTAGATGCATGTTATATACAGTAAAATCTCGCTTTTATTGCCGCCTCCCTTTATTTGCCACCTTACTTGCCACCAATATATATTTCACAATCCCCTTTTCTTATTTTCTTAATTGAGAATTCCTTAATTCCCCTCAATTTATCGCCAAATCCAATTATTTTGGACAAATAATGGCAGTATAACAAGGTTTTACTGTTTTTTATTATCATTTAATAAGAGATAATGGCCTAACACCTTACTACTATGGTAGTACTATGGTACATTTTCTTCAAGGTACAACACAACACATATGTTAAGTAAATCTTTTGGTTTCCAACAGAAAATTAATCTCTTACGGTTTATTTCATTTGGTCACTCAGAATAGAAAGGATATGAAAATGTCTTTGTGTTATTGGTTTGTTCCTTATAGGTTTGTGTTGAGACTTTGATCCTAGTTTTGGTGTCTGGATGTTTGGCGCGTAGCAGACAATTGCTTTTTTAAGGTAGCTATGTGTGGATGGCTACCAGTGTGTTTGTGTGAAGCAATGAAGTCAAGTCTCTGTGGTGAAATTTATAAATTGTCAGGGTAGCTTCACAGTTTGATAGATTACAGGAAGAGACGTGATGACTCATGCCGAGTGTCTTTGATCAGCTCAATTGGAATTCTGCAGCGGAGATATTTTTTCCGCAGCTTAACAATGTTCAAATAATTCGGCCTGGAATGAAATGTGATAAAGGAGCTAACAATGTTCTCTTGACAAATTAAAATGAGATTTTCCAGATGTGACAGTGACTAGAAATGTGTTTTTAGTTTCTACGATGCAGCGATGTTTATTTATTGTACAAGATTGATTGCAGAACACTGTTAAGAACATTTTACTTACAGACTTTGTCAATCATGGAATTTCTGTACTGTAGAGATTGCATAGATCTTTATTGAAAGGTTATCATTGCGTAGCTCAAAGTTTTCCTCTTAGTATAGAGCTTTTGTAAGGTTGATGCAATATGTCATTTTGAGAAAAGTGTTTTATTTATCTACATGTTTTCTCCGTTTTAATATGTACCAATACAATGGTTAAAATCTAGGTTTGTCATATTTATACGGTTCAGTGGTCAGAGGTTTATAATCTGAAAGAATATTTTGTGATTAAGATTGCCCTATTTACGCCTTCGAATGGACAGGTATGGCCATCAGGTACTGTGACTAATGTATTAATGAGGAGAGACATTGAGCAGGCCTTATGGTATAAGCCCAGCTATATGAATATGTTACAAGTATGATAGAAATGCTTTTGTGTTTGGTTATCAGTTCGTGGAAAAATGATGTTACAATGTTTTTTTTGTATGTGGTTGAAGGATTTCAATTAAGGTAGTTGTTATAAAACTGTTTTGTAAACTGTCATACATAGGGACGTTAGAAAGTATTCAAGATATCTCTGAACTTGTCACCCAGAACCGATAATAAACAAACAAGACTTCAGTAATTAGAAGGTTTTAACACACCTGGTCTGAAGAACAGGTGAACTAAATCTATGGCAAAGTTACTTTCTGTCATCCATTTTCAACTTAAAAAAGGAATCTTTTGGAAAACCAAAAGGTCTAGAGTTATAATGTTTAGGAAATAGGTACTCTTATGGAGTGCAACAAAGTTTCCTCATATAAGTGACCTTGACCTACTTTATAGTTGACAGAGGTTAGACATGTTGAAAACTTTAAATAACATTAAGGAACCATAAGGTCTAGAGCCATCAGAACATTTGATCACATTTGAACTAAAGGACTATGTATGGTTTGGACCTGTATTGCCCCCAAATGCATCAAAATTCAAAACCTTTAAATGAACTTTGAAATGACTGTTTCTTTAATTTCGAACACTTCCCAAATACTTTTATGAAAATATTTATTTATATTTCTAATTATTGTTGCCATGGTAACAAGTTCAAATTTGCATAAATTAGAAAAATTTGAATATTCAGTGAATATTGTGATATTTTGCATAGTTTTTCTCCTAGAAACTATAGAGCGCATACTCGAACACACTTATTATCAAAGGATAATGTTTAGGTACATGTAATACATCTTGAGGAGAAATATAAATTTTGTTCAAGAGTACGCTCTATGGTAGCTAAGAGAAAAACTAGGTGAAAACCTGTCAAAATTTACTGAATATTTAAATTTCAATAATTTATGCAAATACGACCTGGATACAATGGCAGCCAAAATTGAAAACACAAATAAATGTTTACATACCTAATAGTACTTGGGAAGTATTCGAAATTAAAGAAACAGTCGTTTGAAAGTTCTATTGCAGATTTATAATTTTGATGGATTTGGGGGCCAAAAATGGCCCAAACCATACACAGTCCTTTGCTGTAAATCTTCCTTTGGACTAGGGAATCAGTTTTATTTAAAGAAAGAATGTTGTACCCCTGGGTGCTGATTGATGTAACTCAAAATGGGGAAATATTTGCAGTTGCTCAGTTATCCAGTTGAGTGATACAGGTTCTCCTGACCTCTTTGTGTCATTCGGATGAAATATCTGTTTTAATTTTACCTTGATGGTTTTTAGTGAACATCGTACCATTGTTTCAGTATTTGTTTGGAAAAAAACCCAGGAAAATATTCAAATAAATGGAAAAATATATGTCGCTATCACTGTTTTAAAGTAATGAAAAGGTTTTGTACAGATGTACGTTACTGTAGTCATTCAAAAGTAGAACAAATCTAAGTACATGTCAAGTGATTTGAGAGTATACATGTATCTAGTCTTCATGTGTATCACATTCCCTCCCAACTCCCATGAGATTTATAATGTGGGCCAAAGTAAGGAGCTAGTGGTCACTTGAGATTGGAAATAGTTGGCATGGACACTTGAAGGAACATCTTAGTGTAGGCTGTGCCTGCTTACTGTCACATTCTTTGGATACTTACATACTTTATATGTCCTGTGAGGATTTCTCTACACCCTTATATGCTCTGTTTTATGTTTTGTCCTCCGACTCATTCGTTGCATTCTGTGTATTTTTATTCACAGGAAGCCAAAACCCCAAAAACCCAGAGTTTTACTGCATGGTATTACAGAATATATACGAAAAATGTTAATTTCATTTCGTCAATCTGGGATTGGTGCATAATGTCTAGTACGTATATACATGGTCTTTGTTTTTATCTAAGTTAAGTACATGCACATCAAAAAGATGCTAAACGGATGCAAAATGCTTTACAAGCAGAAAGCAATTAAATTATAGGTAATTATCTCCCTTGATGGACACTTTCCATACAGTAACAGTGGAAATTTCTGTGTTTTGAAATATTAACATTATATCTCTTTAAACTGATCTTAGAGTGGACATTTTCTCTTTTTTAATGGTTCTGAAATCTATATATTTCAAATATCTGTAATCTGTAAAATCTGTAAACATTCACTTATGGACATTTTCTCGCTTAATTACTTATGAATGCAAAAATGTGAGCATAATACCTGAACTCCGCAAAAAAGTTCACTTTTACATTACATCTACACGACACAAAATAGGTTTCAGAATGTTCATAAGGTTAAAGGTTGAAGCTGGAGCTCCTGATCTCCAGTCATTCTTGTTATATGTATATTTTCCTTTTTTACATGTGCATTTACCTAATTTTCTCTGCTGATTTTGGAATACTTCCCTCCATCCAGCTTCTGAAAATTGTAGATATTTTCTCAAAGTCAGATTGAAAAATGATAAATGGAAAATGTAAAAAGGACATAAATAATTTTTTAGTTACCTCTGAAGTTTTGTGGAATGTATCTCTAATAGCCATCATTTCAAAATTGTGGAAATGTGATATGCTTTTAGCGAACAAAGGGTACAGTGTCATCTTCAAATAATTATCTTGTTCACCCATTTAAATCATTGTCAGTTTCATTTCATTCACTTTTATTGTGTAAATGTGGTTTTCACTTGACTCAAACATAACTACCAGTAGATCCCTGTGGCTACGATGTGTCCGAATGGAAAGTTTTGAAGGGAAATTTGGTTTGTGACAAAGTTTGACAGGCGGGCTCTATTGATATTTAAGACATGAACCTCATGGAGTAGGAGGGGGCCATTGTTTGATGGGCGGGACACACAGATAAAACCTCTGACGTTGAACAGGTATGGAAGAATACCTGAGGTTTGTACCCATGGGCCATTAATATCGACCTGGCCTGCTTGAATGTTGACTTTTGTCAAAATTTCACAGATGAATCCCCCGGGGGTGAAAGGTCATTCGCAGGAGAGTTCACGACCTTTTGTTAACAGTATTTGAGATGTCCCTAGCCTGACCAGAGATTTGTTATAGAGATCTATTGAGGTGAATAAAGACCTCAATTATTGTCAATCATTGTGGGCTAACATTGAGTTAAGTACTCTCTGATCCTTTTAGATCCCTGTACTTGTGTTCAGATAGGTAACTTCGATGAGAAACTGATGTACTGATTCGATCTCTATACAGGAAAATAATCACAATATATTTAATTGGCCGTTATGTAGGGAAACCGCACAGTACTATGTGACCAAGCCCCTTGTCAAAGGGGTGATCGTTTCCAATTTTGCGGCTGGGAGATTAAACGCTTTACATAGGGTCTTCTCTGGATCAATGATCAACTACAGTGTCAATGGACCCGAAAAATTCTACAACCAACCACAAAACAATTACGAACATGTATGCTTCAAGATGTGAGGGGGAGGGAATTTATATTGTTATGATAGGAAATCCAGATGATTGCTGATAAGGGAGTGAGGTATTGTTTAAAANCCCCAAAAAAAAACCCCACCTTCTCCCCCTCACCCCATCTAAGTTCATTAAAACTGCCATATCAAGCTTACTCCAACCTCCCTCCAAGAAAACAACCAAACAGCTCACCCAACCCCAATTCCATCAGAATAGCCCTTGGCTAGGTTCATCCTCTTTCCCCCATATCCATAAAAACCGTCCCAAAAAGTTTCCATCCACCCTTCATGAAGAAAAAAAATCCTCACTGTTTTATTTTCATTTTTAATTAAGATATGTGTATCATACACATGACAGTTGTTAACCGGATACAAGTTTGTTGACACGGGTGATGTAAGGTAACTGAGGCAAACTTTCCTGTTTTCGGTAGATATCGGTAAGGGTTTCCTTAGACACTATCAATAATATTTATCATTAAACCATTTATACTGGTACAATTTAATGTATTTCAAGCACTATGACACAATAACCTCAAGCTTCAAAAAACTAAATGACAATTTTCAATACAGGTGTCTTTTTAAAGTAACTACTTGATATGACATACTTTTTATTTCTGATGGTGATCATTTTTTATTCAAGAAATGTGAAATTTTAAAATTGAGATCTTTAGGATTAAAAACATTTTATAAACTTAGTTTTCCCTTCTATATGTGCCAATATATAAAGCTGATGATACTTATATACTTCTAAAGCTTGAAGTAAAGTTCTATATAAAACTATATTATAAACTGTCAAGTTCCTGTATGAGACTGATGGTGTATACCTGGTACTATAGGTACCAATAGATTGATGACATAGATAATACTTTATTAAAAGTATTAATGTTGTATACATTTGATTCTTGATTCATTTTGTCTAAAAATAGGTTAATTACTTTAAATTTTATTACACCAAGTTTGTAAAACATTTGATTGTAAATTTTGATATAATATTTAACTGTATGCTCAACAATACAGATTCTATAATATGTAGACTAATATTTAGTTATATTAAAGGCATCATGTTCCTTTGATGTGTGGTGATTAAAATATGTACGTCGGTACGATATTTTGATATCTCGGTAAATTAGCGTTCGACACTGATGATGACTTTTGAAATAAAATTCGAAATTGTATGTGGAAACGCCCACAGTCATATTCCAGAAAAAAGGTATTTAAACCTCTCAATACTGTGTTCTGCACATCTTGGTTGTTAAAACCAGATGTGACCCAATGTTCTACCCATGTTACTTTCATCACACAAATGTAAACTAGTCCATATTTTACTGTACCAGCCAATGATAAATGCATAAGTTTGAGTGAAATTTCTCATTAAAATGCCAATTTCATGTTAATTATGTGCAAAAATAGCTTTCTCTTGCATTTCTTGGTGTATTTCTGAAGATGGTGGGATGTGGTAGATCGATCGAAAACAGACCGTTTGTGTGTGACATTGACACGAATTTCCCTAGAGGAATAACGTAGATCTACATACACGTAATAGTCTTTGTAGACATTGTGTCTTTAATATGCTGTGCATGTTTTTGATTTGTCTTGATTTCCGTTTATAAACGATGCAACCCTGCATTAATTACCTATCAGATTGACAACATTCAGGATGTTGTGTTAATTTCTGTATGCTATGCACCACAAAACCACAGCATGTGTGAAAACCATAAGAATCTGTAATAAGGGTCTGTGTTGTATTTAGATCTATCAGTGGACAGGAGACATAATGTGTCTCTAAATTTGTGTTTTCCTGTTGCGTATCATATGCAGTTTTGACGGTTACAATACATGAAAAAAACCACATGTGCACTTAACTCATTCACCCCTGAAATTCCATAATGAACTATTCCAACCTTTGAATTGGAAGAGCTGAAATGTGTCTTCAGGGGTAAATGAGTTTAATGTACTGTCTGTCCTAGGCTGATCAACTGGTCAAATGTGTTGGCATGTACTATTTTGATGATTGTTTTTACTGTAACTCAGCAAAAAATAAATGACAGAACGATTTGTATGTTTTGTAAAACAGCAGCATTGTATATCACACCTGTTCAGGTGTTCTATGTAATTAAGTTCTGATCTGATCCTTCCTTAGCTGTGACCCCCTCCTACGCAGTCTGTAATACCCCCGCCCCACCCAAAATCCCCTATACACCATAGTCAACTGGCCCTTCTCCTCCCTACTGTTTATGTCAATGTTGTCTTCCCCCTAACGTTACAGTTGATTGTCTAACCCCTCCCCCATGCCCCCTCCCCCCACCTCCAAATTGACAATAGGCCTTAACTTTGTATGACCTCCACTCCCACCATCGTGACGTGACGTCAGGAATTGATAAAAATCTGATCTACTTCAATTTCATGAAACAAATACATGGCAGTTCTGTAAAATGTGCAATGAAATTGTGCATAGCATTTAAAAAAACATTTTCTCACTGTTGTCAAATTTGATCCAATGTTTGATTCAAATCTTATTTATCAAAATGTCAAGAATAAAGCATGGCTGTGTTTCTCAACACATTATCAGAACGGTGCATATTGGAACACGGACTATTAACACACAACTGAAATTCTGATTCCTTTACGTGTCGCCCAGAGTGCAACAAAAAAGGGTTACGTGTCTGATGGTATCAGTGTCATTCCGGACAAAGTGGTTCTGTGGTAGGTACAAAAAAATCAAGGTCATTTGATTACTGAGACTTTTTATCGTTTTTTTTTTTCAATGAATACAATTTTTGTCCTAGAGTTTAAGCTGAGAAATTTCACCTGTGCTACGAGTACTTGTAAACTGAGTCAGCTAATGAGATGTGAAGTAAACATTGACGTAAATAAAAACGAACCAAACAATATCTGCCCACACGTTGTTGACTAGATTGTAGCGATGTACATGTATTTGATCATTAAAGTCAAACACGATGCTTTTCACTTTTACGCATTCATATTTTTATCCGAACATATTTAAATTGCCTCAATTTATTCAACTACACAAATTTGAAATTTTCTCACAGTTAAGTTTGTGATCTTAAGAAATGTTTTTTTTTCATCACCAACTAGCATTTCAGGTAACCTATCTAAATTTTAGTTTATTTTTTTCCTGATATTACATTCTTGTCTGGTTTTAAAAGCTTGTGATACAGTTGTGTTTTGGTTTTATATCCATCCCGCCGGAGTTATCGTGTTATATCTCCGCTTCATGGTACATAAACACAGAAAAATCCAACAGAGTATTTATGTGACAAAATTTAATTTCTATGGAGACGAATTCTTGTGTTGTGTTAACGGGTGACTTATCAGTGCTGGTCTTTTTCATGTATAAGATAATGATCTGTGAGGAATCCCATATTCTTAGGTACCTGGGGTGTAGCTGGGGTATAATGAGGTCACCAGTGTGAAAGACATTTCCAGGGGTAGGAGGGACACAATACCTCACTTAAATGTCTAACCACATACTACACGGTTCAAACGTGTGTTAGGATTGCACGGGGACCACAGGATTTCATAAGTAGTGTGATTTTTAGAAGTCGTAATCTTCAAAAAACACCTTGGGTCACTTTTTAAAACGGTATGTATTTCGTTGATAATTTTTATGTGAACATTTTCCAAATCTGATGCTGTGTTTGTAATCTCAAAAGTTTTTTTCCATGGCTCCTACAGCTTCAATATACCAGTAAACATTGTAGCATTAAGATTTTCTAGAGCATATCATAACATTGTATTTTTTGTTATATTTAAGAAACGTGTTCCTGGGAGCCACTGTTATATTGGAACTGATAAAAATAGTGTTCTCCTGTAAAATTAAAAACCCATCATGGTTTAAAAGTTCAAACTTTTCCAATGGTTAATGATCCCTTCTACCTGAAGAGCTCTCTGTGATAACTTTCTTTCATCTTCCGTTTGATATCTGTTGCATTCTACAACTTAATTTCAGATCAGTAGCAATGATCTGTTAATCCGTATTTTATTGCGAAGTTGTCCGAGTCGTTACCATTCAGCTTTAACACGATACAAAAATTGAAAGTTGGGGTACAATTTTGAAATAGGCTATACTGCTGATGGACGTTTTCATGAATAAATTTCGGATGATACACAGGTAAGGGCCTGTCACAAGAGAGTGAATACCTGGAATGTCTCCATGGTGACAAATCAGTGTGCATGTCTTCTCGAGTCCTATGAAGTTCCCACACAAACTTTTATAGACAATTTGATATATTTAGCTGTGATTCTTTTTCTATCAATATTGATTGAAGATCGACGGAAATGATAATTCATTTTTATCAACGTTGAAATCCTTTGAGGTAAAAATGTGTACCGTATGTAACTTTTATTGATTTGAGGGAAATATTATCAGTGTTGTATTCCCTAGGGACATACATGACACGTGTAATTCATGTGTATGCATGCTGTCCGTTGGGTGCTTGTCAGCAGAAATGTTGTGCAGTATTGACATTAGATCGATTTTCGTTGTGAAGTGCAGTTTGCAGGTGTGTGTCAATCATTCATTGTGTTGCTGCCTCATGTTGCCGGGCAGTACGTTACTCATACATCATAGCCGTAGTATTGATTTTGTCCCACGTCATAAGAGCTGCTTTTGAAAATTCATAATTACATGTTATACAACAGGTAAAAATCGTTAAGAGTGCTAATCTGTCTACGTCAAGGTGGAAAGTACAACTGATTTTAAGGTAAAATAGTGGTTATCATATTTGTTTTGACTGGTGGAGTCTTTGTCATGTAAAAATGAAATTGATTTTAGGAATTAACGATATTAACATAATTCGTATTTAGTATATCTTCCTTAAAAAATGACTGTTAATGTATGTTACGAGGGAGGTGGATTGACTATTTGTGATATTTGTATCACTGTGATAGATTATTGTACCAGTAACTAGATTTGTTGTGATAGAAGCTCTACTACATGGGACTGGATAGGCTCCAGGATATTGGCTAGAACGTAAATTGATGTTTAATTATTTACATGTTTATGTAGAAATAGACCTTTGGAAATCTGTATGATCAATCAATATACCAAGACATAAGTGCACATGAATTATTAAAACAGTTGGTAGCTAAATATATATAGACGTTATTTCTGGACTCAAATGAAGTGTTTGAATTTTGTTATAAAGTGCAACCTGTCATTGTGGCTTGAGACGTTGTTGGTCTTCCCCATATAGCACTTGTCATATAGATATTTGAAACACCTAATAATTCATTTCAGATATTTTTTGCTGGATACCTGATATCAGTGCTGTATCTTTTGTCTTCAGTCTCTATTAAGTTTACAAATGTATTGTTCTAAAATGCCAATGAACTCATTTTGTAGATGTTTGAGTGACAATAGATGGGTTTTTAGGTATGTGGACTATTCCAGTATTCTGGCCTCTAGGCCTTTTTATTATGTAAAGATATGCAAATATATGGGATCTGTGGTAGCATTGAAGAGAGTAACCCACTTATTAGTCCCCAAGTCCTGTAAAGTTTGCATTTTAAGCCTTTGGAATTGTTTATCACGTTAGCTGGAAGCCCCACTAGCATTAATATTTAAATGATTATCACCTAATTGACAATGAAAGCTTGGTTGAATTTTGTTATCCTCGGGAACCTGACTTTGTAACCAACAGGCATTTTTCGTGCACTTAGAAATACATTATTGTAAACAAACTATTCACTTTTTCATATGGTGCGACTTAAAAACTTACTGTTGATTAAAATGTTTCTTAAATGTGAATTCTTTTTGAGTAAGTTTACTCTTTTAAAGTGAGATAATGGAAACAGTTTATATTCACAGTTAAACATACTAAGTATAAAACAATGTTGATTATATTTGAATTCTTGCATGTATATATGTTTGTCTTAACCTTATTAGTTTCATATTTGACCCATTTATTGATAAAAAAAACAACTGGTATTCATGTTCAATTTCTATTTAACATCATGTCAAGAAGAAAGTCCAATCCATGCCCTCTTGGAGTGATCCTTGGAGTGATAAAAGTGCCAATAAATGTTTATATTTTTTGTGTAAATGTCCAGCCATTCATACAGAATTTAATTTTTTGACTGCTGATGCGTATATCTTTTAGTAAAATATCATAATACATTCAGGTGTCTGGCTGACCACCAATAACAAGCTCTTTGACCACTCAGATATTAAATCAGGGGTCACAAAAATGTCTTTACCCTTCATGTGAATAGGTTACCTAGAATTGTAATTTTCCCATGGAATCTTCATTATTGGTCTGAAGCCATCTCGGGTATTGACTCAGTCACTGAGAATTTGTTTACCCACAGTGATACTCCATATTCAAGTGACCTTACTCACCTTAAGCGTTGACCTTCAGGTAGGACAGGTATTGTAAGTACATCGGCTGTAATTGTCACATAAACACCGACAGGGTTATGTATGAGCCTAATGTCAATAAGATCATCGGTCAGTGCCGATTGGAATCTAAGCTGATCTTTGATCTATGTCCGATTAAATTTGTTTTACATAGATTTATTAGACTCGTATGATGTAGCTATGTTTACTTTTGCCTATGTATGAATGGTCGTATTATTTGGCGCACTAACCTGGTTGAGAGCCCTTTACAATGCCGGTCACTCATGGCGTTCACATCAGCATTTAAACTTACTTTATCAAAATGGAGAAAATTAGATTGGAGCAATTTGCCTTTGATAATGGAAAGAACCACAATTTATAAGTTTGGATAAGTAACAGTGGTTTCTGTATCGTTAGATCGCAATCCACTGAAAGTGAAAAGGCACAGTCATGGTTCGTAGACGTAATCTATGTTATCTGATCAAATTATCAGATAAAAGGTACGTTATATCTTTTGAAGCAGTGGGTAACAAAATACTGCAAAAAATAACAATTTAGGTGCATAACATACTGGCTGATACATTACATTAATAGATGCTTTTAAGACAGCTTTCAATGTGTGATATTTGCCATTAAACATGATACGTGTAACAGAAGCTGCTAGGGGGTATAATTTACTGTTCTGTTGGTATGACTGTAACCCAGGTGTTCTCGGCCTTAGGTTTCAATCTTCTGTGTTGGATTTGAAGAAGAAGAGGAGATTGCATGATTTTGGTCTGGGTGAACAACAGACATGTCTTACTACAAAGGAAGCTAAAATGAGACTACCTCTAGCTGTTACAAACGTTCTACAGATACACCAGTATTCGCTTGCCTAACATCTATTCTTTTGGGTTCCTCTATTGCATTCTTCAGGATCAAGTAAATGTTCTGCATGAATGATAGTTTTGTAAATTGTCCAGGTGGTCGTCTTTTCAGTCTAAAATTAACCAGTTTACTATAAATTACTTCCATCCTACCGAACACAAACATTGTTTTCAAATAATTCGCAAATATGTTTCAATGTGTTAGCCCTGTTGTTACTTTCATGGAGGCATGTCATATTTATTGTAATATTTACTATAACAATGATAAAACTTTCTTAAAAGTCAAGTTTTTAAGAAAATTATGTTGAAAATGGTTGAATGCCTGAATTTATTTGAAAGATGGACGGTTATTTATTATGAATGTGAAAACTGGAGCATGTCCAATAAACATAAGAGATTGGTGTCACTGTACTGCAGACAAACTTAACACTGCCCATTTCTTGACAACAGTACATTAGTTCTGTGGAATTTTCTCATTTAGTATATTTGTATGACAATAAAATGATAGCTAACTTTAACATTGTCGTCCTTTGCACAACTACATGCCCTGGTATACCTTTGTATATCAAGACTTTGTTGACAATATGAAACAACTTCTTTTATTTCTTTTGTAGTCCTCCCGAAGTCAACCGGCCATTGGGCTGAAGCAAACGCCTAAGACTCGGGTAAGTTGCTTATAAACTTAATAGCCATAAAGTCTTTTGCTGGTCTCAGATTCAATGAGCTTGTTTTACTGTACAATTAAAGTTTTTACATTGGAAAAGTTTTGTTTTTTTTGTTGATGGATTATACTGTTTTTCTAATGGAATCTAGACTCTGAAATAGTTATTTCTTTATTTTGGCAAGTCATTCTGACGTGATTAATCTAAATCAAAACTAATAAAGTTCCACTAAAATAAAGGAATTTTTCAGGATGTTGTGAGCTTTCCATTCTTATCATTTAAAATCTGTATGTGTGGTTTGATTGTAGTTTTTGAGTTCAGACGATTTCTGATGATATTGTGTGTAGGGACGACTCCTATCTACAGATGTTTCCCCCTGATCAATGTCATGCATGCTTTTTATGGTTGGGTACACACAATAACACCCTTATGGAAGTTTTCCAGTAGCTTTGACCAGATCATACTAAAAGTTTGGATTTCTATTAGTCTGCTCATGAAAGAGGCCCAGTAACTTCCATAAATTGTCCCCCATACAAACAGATTGTGTTTGGCGTGAACATTATTGAGGCTCAGAGAATTATTGCATGAAGTGAGATCCTTTGCACAAGGTATTGAGATCCTCCGAGGAACATCAATGGACTGCAGGAACATTTGATGTTATTTTCTGTATTTTAAAGGAGTCTGAAAATCTTAGGCTTAGGATTTTTGATAAGGTTCAATGCTATATGGCTTAGGAAACATATATGGCATGTGTTATCTTGTGTGAAGAAAGGATTGAATGCTTTGTGATGTATCACTAGGAAAATGTTTAACAATAACTATTAACAGATTTTATTGTACAGTATTACATATCCAAATACAAATATTGGTTTAAACTGTGACTTTAAAAGCTTAATTGATGGTGTTACAGGTAATTAAAATTGTTTTATGTTAAGATTTAATAAAAAATCAATTTACCAGATTTAACTAATGTTATAACTGGTTGAGAAAGTTTTATAGTGTCACAGACTTGTGGTTTTATATAAAGGTGTAAAAAAATGTTACTTCACAGAAAGTATATATTGTATGGTAAAAGGTAACTAAAATATACACTTATATGTAGAAAAAGTATTGCCGAATCATATATATCTGCACATTCTTCAGTAATTGAGGTAGATACTGCAGTACTGTGCATACCACATGCAAGGACAGAAATTGAAGATGAATAAAGTTTTATTTTTTGATGCAATGTGTACAGTAAATTCAAGCGGAAAAATGAAAGTTCTTACTGGACAAATCTGTCGGTGTTTAAGCTTAAATTCAGTTACTTATTAAGGAATGTTTTAAATAATTGAATGATTTCATTTTTGGAACCAAACAGATCTTATCTAATACAACGCCTTTTCTGTTCCCAAGTCATTTCCTATTTAAGTGACACCAATTAACATAAATATTATTTTGATAGCTGACATAGGCAGATTGAATTCAAGTGTATTGATTAAATTTACTAAGAGTAAGATCATAACAAGATTAATGCAGGTTGGTTATATTTATATAATTAGAAATATATCATCTCAGTAAATATTTTACAAGTAACTCAATTAGGATCAAACTGCTAAAACCATTGTATAATGTTATAACAGAATATCATGATATATCTGTGATACTTTAGTTTTATATCAGATTTTCATTGATTGTTATATATCGATTGCTGTAAGGTCAAAGGTAGGATAATAAAAAACAGATTTTCATGTTTCAAAAACAAAGTAAAGAAACAGATGTTTGTTTGTACAACCAATTTACAACAGAATTAATAATCTTCTCCTAACACCTCATTAGGATCTCTTTAACTTAAATAAAACATTGTTCTTGGTGGAGATTTGTTTGTTTAGTAATTGTCAACAAGCTTTGTTAATCTGTGTTTACCTGTTCTCACCTGTACTGATAGCTTAACACAACACTAATGAACATTTGTCATAACTTCACTGATAGCAGGACACCTACCTGTGTGTCAATTTCTTGGTATTGTATTATAAATAGAGAGGCCTGTGTAGGTAAGGTTTCTGTAAGGACTCCTGCTGGGGAGATTTACAGGTAAGAAAGTCCCAGGTAGCTTTAACAGTAAGACTATCTCAGTTTGGCCTCTCATGTAGACAGATAGTACAGGAAGGTTGTAGTTGTGACAAGACCTAGGACATCAACAACGTACACATAGATTATCTGGATGAAGTTAGATTTGCTCAGTTATCCAAGTAAGATGTTAAAGAAGTGGTTTGACATTTCAGATTAGGTTAAACACAGATTAGCCAGGTAAATACATTGGTCTCTGTCATCCTGCTAGGGATGAAATGTTGCCTTGGTCACTATGATACCTGCAGCTATCATGTCTTACCTGCGCTCTGTTTACCTGTACATGTACTGCCGAGGGGTCATCAACTCCCCCACAGCACACAAAACATATATACTTACCTGAGTTATAGCTATCTCAACTACAAGGCTGGGAAGTCTAATTGCTGGTAATATACACATAGAAAATGTGATTTTATAGACTTGAAGGCAATCGTTTTTATGTTAATGTGTAAAAACTGTGGTTCTTGAAGGATATTTAGGCACCCACTGCTAACTATGATGCTGCATCCACATTTCAAAATTAACAGATGGGTATGTAGCTTAATTCTAATTGTCATTATCAAAACCACGGAATTAGATTGCTATCTAAGTCCGTGTCATAACAAATATTTTACTGTTTGTACAAGCCGGGCTGAAATAAAGTTTAAAATCTGCTAGTGAATTAGGTATATATATATATATAGATATTATGTACACTGCCACAACATGTATAACTATCAAAAGATATGGTAAATATATCACTCGGCTCATGTCGGCTTTAACTGTTTATGTATGTTTATATGTAAAGAATAAATTATTTATATAGACCAGCTTAATTACAATTACGTATATATCTTAAAGTAAACATTATTTCCTGAAGAATTTAACTGAAATATTTGTTTGTATAATTATTTGAAAGGAAAGATTTTACTATAATCAAATAACCGATATATAGATTTTATCAATTAACGGTCTGTTTTTGTATGTTATATATATATTATTGTTTATTACCTTGTATATAGCTAGGTCAGTGCACTCCAGGTGTGTGTTCTATTTAAAAGAAACGATGAAAAAGACATTCAACCTGGGATACAATTTCCTGTTACTATTTTTTGCAAATTGTTTTATTTCTGTGATTTAATTCATTAAAAATCTCTGTGGGATGTTGTCGGTGGTATCATGAATGGAGCAATAAACCTCTTTTTTTCTTACCACCGGCATTCCCGATTATCCGATAAGAAATATATCATTGCTGTCTTCTGTACTGTTGCTCCATCAAACAACCTGTTTTGTAACTTGAAGCTGTTTCTCTATTCAGAGGAAAATTAATCTGTTTATTGCTCTCCCAGAGACTAGATGCTATCTTTAGGTATTTTTGAAGTTAATTTTGGCAGCTAATGGAATCTGATTCTATCCCCTTTTATTCAGTGTTCCGACAATTAAACAGAACGGAGCCTCTTCCCTCCCATACTACTAACAACCTGATAAACACACAAATTGGCCGTACACTATTTAAAGGAGTAGACGTTTTGTATGGGGAAGCTTGGCACCACTTCCAGTGGAGATGTCAAGCCAACTGTTGTGTAGTGTATCTATTAGCTCCTCCTCCTCCCCAGCACCCATGATTATCTGATAACCAGAATATATTATACAGACTTAAACTGGCAAATTTTGTGCAAATTAAATTGCTTACCGAAATTCCTAAGAGAAGCTTCTACTGTCTCTATTTTCAATATTTAATAAATTGGTTGAATTGCATTTTATAAATTGATTTTACATATAGATTCCCCAGAAAATTGCTCAGCTGAATTAATTTTAGATCAATTCCCATGAGAGTTGATTTGTTAGAGCTGCATGAATTCCTGTAGAATATCGGGGTATTCCCTTTCTGTCTCCCCAGGTTCCTGCTTTGGTCTTTTACCCAAAGGAGAGTTTTGTTGGTGTGGTGATCGATGGGAATTGACAAAGGGTAGATTAGGGTAAGATGTCAAAGGTCAACACAATTTTCCAATAGATTATATTGATATGGGTCGAAGTAGTTCAGGGCTCCAAGGTTTGATGACTTAACGCATTCATCCCGGAAAACACATTTGAACTCTTCCATTTCAAAGCTTGGTATAGTTCATTATGAAATTTCAGGGGTTAATGAGTTAATGAAATATGTATTTATTATTTCCAAAAATAACTTGCTATGGTTTCGATATTACTTAATTATGCAATTAGAGCATTAACAATAACAAACATTTCACCATTAAGTTAATTCTTGTTTCCTGTTTAACAAAAAAAAAAAATGTTTCCTCAAATCAATCATTTCTCCAAGGACCTTGACTTACAGCTAAAGGATGTGAAATAATCTTCCATATGTGACAAGATGGATGTAATGATACTTGTGCCACTACGGTATGCTGAGCAGTTTTTTAATTGCCGTTTCTCCTTCAATCCCCTCCCTGTTCCTTCCCAGAACATCCACTAGCCTATTTCTCCACCACTATAGTACTGCCTGATGATGCCAGTGTTCCAGGGTAGTGTAAAACCCAAGACAGAAAAATTGATTTTTTTTTCTTGTCTTTCCCCTGCATTGATATTCACCAACTTATGGCATTCAAAGTGACACAGAGGATGATCATGTGTTAATAGTTAAGTGGGGTTAGGCCAAGCAAAACAAATCTCAATCAGTTCTGTTTCTTACAATGCATAATTAATTTGTACAATATTTCATACCAGTGCAATTATAATGCAATATATTTTAGATTGAACCTTTGTTATTTTAATTTGCGTCATGGTTTATAAAATCTTTACTAATTTTCTGTTATGGATAAAAGTATCATCGGATATGCTAAAATGTACCTGACTGCTTTGAGCTCCGTGAATGAACTCTGGAAATAATGCACCCATTTGACCCCATAAGAGTTGCTGCAGTCATTCTTATTTTGCGCACACACAGAAATGAGGAAGGTGAAACTCAAAAAGCTATAAAGAAAATGATGAAGTCAATGATTCATTATTTTTTTTATTTTTTTTAATTCTAGCTAATATGTTTAAACCTTTAAGTACCCGTTGTGGGGTATGTAAGTGCACCTGCATTTGTGGAGAGGGTAGGGTTGTACTATCGACTTTGAGTAGGTAGGGCTGCGATATAAGGGGTATTGTATTTGATAAGGTGTACATGTTCAATCCTGGTGATTCATTTCACTATGAATCATGTGTTGAGTTGACATTGGCTAAAAATAGGAGTTGGTGAACGGTATATTGCATCAGGTAGTCCATCACAGGGTATTCTGTTATCTACAATTCATCTGGTATAAATACACAGGTGTCCACTTGATTCTGTTAAATATTCGTTTTCAGTCACACATCCTGGCAAGGTAATAACAATTACAAGCATATTGTACATTAATTCCAAGTATATATTGTGTACATACATGATTAACAGTGAAGACTTCCAGACAGTCAAATTATATAATCCATATGGCCATCACAGATGATGACATGTTTATTACACAAAATTATACAGCTTATGGACTGACCAGGTAATGGACCAGACAGACCTACAGTACTGTGATAGTCTGAAAACTAGAATAGGTCTGATTGTAATAATGCTATAAAATGATTATTAGGTAGATAAACAGAAAGAAGAAACTCAAATTCTCTAAAAGAAAAAACAAAAATTCTTGTCTAAACGAAGGTACCTGCATGCACAGGTCAGTTTTGTTCATAAACAGGTCAATTGAGTGACCCTCAGATAGTATACAAGGTCGACCTGTCCAGTGACCCACAGAGCTGTCCTAGCACTGCTGAGCTGTTTGGCATCCTCCCAGCACCAGTCTCCCCCCTCCATCTCCCCCCTCCTCACAACCATTCCTCCCCCTTGCCCCCCTCCCACTACTAGTGGACTAGCCCTATGTAAATACATCAGGTTTTTTCCCCACAACTGTATGAGCCAGGGAAGACTCCCCCACATCCTGCTGCCTGGTGGAAGTTTCCAGCAGCTATGATGATTTTGAGCTATAGCAGAAACTACTACCACTAGTATCCCACCATGCTTCTAGCACTTTAGGAAATGGGACCGATTTGGAAATGATTCCAGGGGAATGATGGATAACCTTGGTTGAGTGTTTTGGAGGGACATTTCCTGAATGGTGCAATACATTCTTGCTGTTTTACTACTGAGATGGAGATGCTGTTGCCTAATTGTATTGTGTAGTCAAGTGGTGGTTCTCTATTGATCTGACTGTGTATTATATTGTGTGTTGTTAGCCATAATCATTACCGATGATAACTCGAGTCTTGTCAGTCTTCAAGGTAAGTGTCCTGTTGATGGTGTCAGTGGCAGTATTACACACCTGTACAGTACAGAACAATAAATATGGAATGTATGGCAGGAATAGGGGGACATAAGAGGCATGGGTTAATTGTGCAGTGTTCCCATTGCATTTTAGATCTGTCGATATATTTGATGCATTTTCAAGATTCTGCACCCCTAGATAATCATACTTATAGTTACATCAGACAATTGATGAAAACTAGGGGAACGTACATTAACTATCTGTTTTGGGGGTGAAAACCCCTCATTTGGGGGTTTCTGGTAACACACTGATATGTCAGGATGAAATTGAATGGTGATCATTCAATAAATGTCAACTTAGATTTTTACATTTTTTTTTAAATGTTAATTTACATAAGAATAAAAGTGTAGCAATTAATACTATTTTACATCATTTAGTTAAATTTCTTCCAAAGGACTTCAGCCCAAAAATCCTAACAAGTTGACAGCTTGTGGTAGCTATAGGCCTGATCAGAAAAATATACTGGGTATAAAACCAGTGGTATGTATGTCCAGACCTGATCTGAGAAATATTTGTGAAAATCAAACATATATATAGGTACATATATATGTAAATGAATAATGAAAGGTAAAAAGGCAAAGTATAACTTGTGTGAACTAATGCTACACACTTTATAGTGAAAATATTTTTGAAATGAAAAATAACATTTATTTAATCTTCCTCAAGTTTGTTTGAATTAAAATCCAATATTTTGACAGGAGATGAGATAAAAATTGTAGGTTATGACACAGGTTTGTCACAGAACCTGTTTGTTATAGTCTATCTGTAACAAACCTGCCACCACTCCAGCTTATACCTAAACTCATTACAGATAACAATCTAGATCTATATAGTATTTGTCCCCTGGTCAATATGCTCTGGTCACTTACAGAAATCTTAATCTCAAATGTTGTTGACATATTTTAAAGATTGTTCAGTATACCTTCCGTATATACCCTCAGGTCATTTACAGAGATTTAAAATGGTGTTGACATTCTAAAGATTTCTCTCAAAACCTCATAGAGATCACCAGAGATATCTATGACGATAATAATTGTATTATTTACATTTAGCCAGTGGTCAGCTAGAGGTATTAAAACTACTCTGTTCATCTCTGTTGTCCATTTGTAGTATGGGAAACCCAGCTTATAATATATAAAGCAGTGCTTGTGATTGACAAGTGGACACTTGAGGTGTGTAGCTCTCTGGCCATGTATACTGGACCTTATCTAGTCAGCATTATTGACTGTTAATTGCTGAATAAAGATAAAGTATGTCAATATGAATTGTATACTGACAGTTTGGTGGCCTGCTCTCACAGTGGATGTTTATTAGGGCTGGTGTACAGTTTGGCTATTGTTCGGCCAGTATTGGAGTGTACAGACAATGACAATTTTTAGTGTCTTCACGTGTCATATCGCTGAAATAGTTCACAATCTTGTGTGTGTTAGATAGGTTCCCTGGGATTACATGTATACCTCAACACCATTGTGTTACAAAGTCCTGGCAATTTATCAGACATTTGTTTGATTTTTCAGCCAACAATATTTGGAACCATTGCGAAAGAGAAAACGGCCCAGGAAGATTCCAGGGTGGTAAGTATACTTACATTTGATAACATTACACGATCTTTGTTAATATATATATATGTGTCTAGATCTGAATATGAATTGATTGACTTTTTTCTCAGAGAATGTTACTGAATTCCATTGCTAGACTGGGTTGTGTTTTTGTATTGTGTAATGATTTATACTTGGTGCTCTACGTTCATAAAACAGATTTGGTGCTCAATGGATGGTGTTCAAAACTCAAAGGATTTTCATAGACTACTTTATTAGAAGGTGAAAGGATATCTCACATTTCATCTTGGAATTTTATCTTGGGACCTCTAAGAAGTATGAAAAAAATCATCTGAGGTTCATTGGAATATCTAAATTGATGATATAATACCCTGACAAGGGCTTTGGAGAGTTCTCTCTCTGAGTTCTGTTAGATGTAGTATCAGAGGCCGGTAGTATCCCATTTGAGTATTATTCCACTGTAGGCATGCCACAGAATTACAGAAAATTGCCTGGTTACTCTAATTTACATTTAGTAAAACAGTTAATCTGATCTGATATCTTGAAGGTTGATTAAGATGCATTAGTTTGGCTCCAGGCTCCAAGGAGTTACGAAAAACAAAATGAAGAAATGTCAGACTGGAATCACAGTATTTAATCAACAAAATTACTTTCCCTATTACCCCAATCAAGTAGATTACCAATACTTATATATACCTACCTAGAACTGATTCAAACTCGAAAAAAATAGGAAGGATATATAGGCACCAGTGTAATCAGAGCGACTCCAAAGAATGCTGTTACCTGACATACAAAGCATTTGGTTGCTATGGAGATTGACTGAATTTTGAAATATCAAGCAGTGACTAAGATACAGAGCCATAAATTAACTGGGTTCAGATTCATCAAACGTTAAATAATTAATCATGCTGTCTGCTGCAATCTCCTGTTTTCAGTGGAATTGGAAACAAGGTGATGGTGGTGATTTGCCTTGTAGGGGCTGTAACTGTGGGTAACAAAGGGCATAGTTACCCTGGCTGTTAATTTATCACTGATCCCCTGTATAAGGGTGCCCTGGAGAGTAATCAAGGGGAGATAACTTGAGATTATGTACATCAGCTGAGAATGAAATGAGTGTATTGCAGTAACAGTGTCAGATTGGTGTTCACCAGATGGACAGTGTGGGGGTGTAATTACTAGAGGGATGTTTAGGTACATTACATAGTTTGCTCTGGTTACAACATTTCCCTGTGTTTCTTACTTTAAGAGTAACCACTTTTAAAGCTTAAAGATGTTACTGATAATACGCCCACTACTTTACGTTTATATATAGGGGCATAAGGACTTTTCTCTCCAGAATTTGTATCATTTCAATTTGATGTTCCTATAATGTGGAATTCTTTTATGAAATCTTTGTGATATACATGTGACTTACTATTATCCCAGTCCAGCCACTTTGCTCTTGGATACTCGCCTCTATATGAGCTGAGGTCACATGTGATCTGCTTTTTTGTCCTAATATCAGGTCACATGATGATCTGTAGTTATTGCCTATAATTTGGGGGTATGTTGCACAATAACATACAATTTTGCGATTATCAAATAGTGAAAAGGGATTAAATATTTTTTATATTTATTATCACCTTGCAATATTGACTTGGCAATATTTTAAACAGAATTCAATCCTGTGATTCATGGTGAAATTGAAGTCATGAATACAGTAGTTTGTGCTGGTGTTTCATACTGTATGTATTTTGTATGTAACATTCCCATTTAATCCTCTGAAAATTACTGTGTAGTTCTCAGATTTTTGTCATGGTCTCAAATTGACTCCCCAGGCGCTTATAGCGTGGACCTGGCTTACAGTTGATGTGGCCTAGATTTACCAGGGAGTAGTGGTAATCACAGGGTCTTAAGATCTAATTAGACAGTGTGTAAACTCCTAGGAGACATGGTGCCCCCTAACTGTTGCCATGTGTCCTTGTTTAGGTTTGATGTGCCAAGTCCAGCCCATTGACAGAGCCACTAATCTCATTACATCTCTGATACAATAAATTACTGCACAACCCTATTTTCATTAGCTCACTTATAAAATATACATCTACAGATTTAACTCAATTTGGTCTGTAATGTTAGTCAGTATCTTGCCTCATGATCTCGTCCTAGGAAGAGCTCCAAGTTTGTTGCTTCAATCATTAGCATCAGGGAAAACAGTTGATGGTAATTTTGTTAAAAGCAATTAGGTACCTTATGCTGGGAAATTTGTGTAGGGGAATGTGAGGATATACCACAGTTCCAACAGTCAATTTATCACAAAACCTTCCACATCATTTTGAGGTCTTTTTTAATTGTTAGTTTCCCTGCTGTCTGTTGAAGCATGGAGAAGATCTACAGGGCCAATGTTTCTAACTTCATCATCATATGCTCAAACTCCGATTCCTTGCTCAAATTCAAATTCTTTTTATTTTCAAAATGCGAAAGTACTTGATACATTTTATTTTTTGTTTCCATTATACTATGAGTCTGAAAGTTGTCAACTTAATTTCCTTTTTTTGATTGTTTTCCTTACGAACCCTTTGCAATACATTTTATTTGTCTTGATCTAAGGAAAGTTGGTTTGAGCATATTACGTCAGATTAAGTACAGGAATGGTTTTATAAATATGGGGCCCGATTAAATGATCTTTATGCATGTCTATCATGAGTATTTCTAAATAAAGTGATGTGAAATGTCAAATGAAAATTCTGAAGATCGTTTTATTAGAAATAAAAACTACGCTTTCGAGTTGACCATATAATGGTCAGAGGCAGCCAGACAGTCTTCATAAAAATGCTAAATACAGTTTGCAGATCATAAGTGTTTTATGTAAGCTGAAGGCCTTCAACGTTACACAAAGCATTAGCTGTTCCTATGGGACGAAGCTTAGAATGTAGATAATGCATGCTAAGCTTTTTATCTCCTGAAATATTCCAGCAGATTTTGAATCATTAGTGCTCTGTTTATTTGCATGTTAAAGTATGGGAGTTATTATCCAGCACCCACTCTACAGAAACGGTACAGACAAGTCTACTCAGCCTCTGCCTGCAGCTGACTGATGCTCATTTTCAACTATTTGATCGATGAATATGGGCGAAACGCTTGCTTTGTTATGTGAAGGAAGATGTTGTGCAAGGTCTAATTGATGAAAATAATACATTATTATTCAATTAATAATGATGAAAAGTTTTGCTGCAACCCTGAATGTTTCACTCATAGATTGAAATTCTCGTTTCATAAAATAAGCGAGCTTCTAGGCATCAATTTATTTATTTTCCCTAAATGAGCGATCTTTTCAACAGCTGTTAACATGATTGTGATAGGTTTATATTATGAAATGTGACAGCTGCCCATTTCATTTTCAAAAGTTCAGTTATTATTTGCTACCAACCTTAATGGAAAGCTGGTATTATAATTATTACACATGCATTATATATATATACTATTTCACTCCCAGTCTCTGATGTTGTTAAAGTTCAAGTAGTAGTGATCTAAGTTTTGTTTAAAAGAATGTTTCCTTTAACTTCTTAACCACAGACCTAACAAAGCTGTCAACTATGTCTATAGTCCTACGTTCATGCAAATTTCCGCTCCATATATGTGCAGAAAGTAGTGATCAACCGTTCTATATTCAGATCTTGATAGGAAATAACCTCTTGTTTCATGGCAGGAAATTCACACTCCAGGTTAGAGCAGTTGTCTTTTTCTTGCACTTGTGACGACTAATTGTTCCCATGCACATGTAATACTAAATACAAAAGTGTTTCGTGAAACAATCAACATGTGACTATACATACTTAACAAGTGTACCCTGTGATTTCATTGGTTGAAATATTCAAATACATGTATTTTGAAACAGAAATTCCCAAATTAAGAATTTCTTGATATCCAGGTTTTTCTGAATAAAAAATCTTCATGTGACTGTTTTTATAAAATGCTGCAGCTATTACGTACTTCACCCTCTGCTTTTTTTTCTTCTTTTTAAAACTAAAGATAAAATTAGGTTCTGTGGTAGAGGCTATTTGATAAATATGAAGAATATGAATATCAGAATGAAATTTGTCGAAAAAACCTGCAATATTAGAACCCAGATGTACAATATTTTGAAGAAGCTTTTAAGATTTACCGGTAATTGGCATTTCCGTGAGCTGACAGATTGACGAGTTGGTACCTGGTACTATGTCAGCAATTACAGATAAAACAGGTAGCTACATTTTTGCACCTCAGGTCTACCTGTTATATAAGATGTGTATCAGACAGAACAGGTCTGGCTGGTGCCATCTCAGTGTGTGTCATATCTCATTCATCTCTCTGTGTATCTTCCTCTGTCTAGTCTCTTCTGCTTCCCCCTTGTACAAATATACTCCCCTCCCCCCACCAAACACCCAATGTGATACACCATTAATTTCATCTGTAGCCTTACTGTATCTGACTCAACTGTATATTACCCCCTCATTATAAAAGTGCCCCTTCCTTGTCAAAGTTTAACCCCTCTGAAATATTAACCCCTCACTAAAAATGTATCCCATCTTTGTCCAATCAATCTGTTTACCTTTTTTTCTGGAATTAAGTCAAAGGGATCTCTTCTGATTATGAGTGCTCCCTCCCATTCTGTCTTACAAAATTACTTCTACCACAAGTATCTGCCTCAATAAGTGAGAATATATATATATTACTGTATATTATGCATATAGTATATTACCCATTTTTCCCTAGCCATAAACCTGTGCATCTTTCACCACTTACCTGTGCCTCTTTCACCATTCACCAGTACCTTCAGTGATTTTTTTTGGTCTATAGTTTTACAGCCAAATGCATGCAGGCTTATAGTTTTCTCCTTGCAAAAATGGGCTTAATTAAGAAAACATTAAGAAAATTAAGAAAGCAGGAATGTCTTNCCCCCCCCCCCCCCCATCTCCTTATCCCCCCTATGCACCTTCCACAACCTCATCACTACCTAAACAGTGCCTCCCTCTGTATATATTATCCCCTCCCTGTGGCTATATCTTAAACATTCTATATGAAGTTCAACAACACAGTTCACCTGTGGAGAGGATGGTGGGTAGCTGTTATGATATATCAATACATCTAAATATATCTCTGACCTTAATAGCTGTTCCACAACTTATAACCTCTATCTCCATCCCAGGCTTACATTAATACTGCAGTACATTCATCCTTACCAATTCCTTTGATTCCTGTGGCTGGAACAGGTGGGAGTGGCCCTCATTCATACTCCCCCTCTTTTATCATTGGCCAGAATGTTTCTCAACGTCTTACTGGAATGTTAAGATGAAGGAGGGGCAGGTGCCAGAATGTGTATATTTGGTCAACAAGAATGGCATTGCTTAGTATGAATGAATGACCCTCCTGGAGTAATTAATAATTGAACAAATACTATGTGGATTTTCCCCTATTTCCACTAATTGCTAGTCTGTCTCTATTCCACACATTCCTAATTGACCATGTAGTGACCTAGTGTAGGTGTAGAATACTTTGTATATATACCTAGCTGGGTATGTCTTCAGGTGGGCAGCAAGCTTGATGAAGGTCAAGCTTTGGTAAATTCCCCATCCCATCCCTTCCCAAACGTCACACTAACTGTGCCCTATCCCTCAAATCCGAAATAGACACTGATCATTTGGTAAGAATCCACTGGACAGCAATCAGCACCTTGACCACTGATATGGTTGTGGTGAGGATGGATGTTTCTGATGGGGTTGATGGAGCCACAACGGTGAGTTGACAAACCCATATATCTTATACCTGGGTAATTATGTATAATGTGCTAGTTTCCATTCATTCCTCTATTTAGGGTACTGGATAAATACCTAACAGTTCCTTCAATACATTTGTCAGGTAGATTCCCCCCCCCTCCCCCCCTGCTTGTCCGTTAATTTTGCTCATTGGTCTAGATAGAGTTGTCCTCAATTGCTAGTTGGAGGTGTCTGTATAATATCTGGTACATTTGCTATCATTTGTCAGGCGACCTTGTTAAAACCACCGGAATGGGTGGGTATATTCTTCATTCCTTCCTTCTTGTATTTTTATTCCATCCTGTAATTTCTCCTCCGTGTCCTTGGCCTTGCCTCTGGTACATCTGACAGCACATTCTAAGGCCTCCACATGGCCACCAATAAACATATGGCGATACAGTAATAGATAATCGGGACCATTAGTAAACATAGCTTCCGTTTCTACAGGTGAATGTTTCCTAAGTTTATAAACAAGTGGACATGATTTTGGCCCTGGAAACACAGCGAAATAAAGCTTGGTGCCCTGAAAATACAGCGAAATAATGAGTGGTGCCTATACCAAATATCATAACAATGGCCACAAAGATAAGGCAGTACATATATTATGTTAGAGGGGTGCTATTAACACTAACTGTAGTCATAATATTATAATATTAAAATTTACAAAAATTGATAATTTCAGCTGGTTTATTTATTGATTCTCATTGTCTTTTTGTTTTGCTGGCTTTTAGTGAATTTTACAGACTTTTAGCTAGTGAAATTTCAATATAAAAAAAAGAAAAAATCATAAAAAAAATCAGGGTTTTACCATAGCCAATAGTACTTGCTAATGATGATGCTAGTATCCAAAAATAGACAGCATATGGGAACTTGTACTAGTTTAAGTCACTGTTTGTTTGACGTAATAAAAAACCCCAAAAAACCAGACTTGGTTGCAGTATGACGATACATATATATCTGGTACATTTAGAGAACATTTTATTTGTATTCACTGGCACAGAAGGGCCTTAGTAATTCACAAACAGTGCTACTGAAATGAGAGCTCGGTTTAGTATGGCGAGGTGTTTGAGGTTCGCTTACATCCTGTTATGATGGTATGTGTTTGAAGTGGATCCTTAATCTCTATAGTGCTATAGAATTCCTGGTAAACAATATATTAGGAGGCTGACGTGGCTATAAACATAGATGACCTTTCACCTTTCTTTACAAAGAGGTTTAAGCCCTAATATGGTATCCTATTTCCATTGATGTGGTCATGTCTGGTGCCAAACCTTATTGTACATCAAGTACCATTTGACATAGTTTTATGTGTTAATTGACAATTTAGTTGTTTCCTATTTGTGTTTTTGTATGCAAGAAGGGGCACTCAAATCTGGGACGAAAGTGAACTTTGAATATATTTATAAGGAAAACAATCAAATGTTACCAGTTGATTAGCACAGTTCGGGGGTTAAATGTGATTTCGGTCACTCAATGTTCATATGCAGTATCAGTGATATTTAAAACTTGCTTCATTCATCAATAGTTGCCAATTAGTACCTTGTATAGAGGTAAATGAGTTAAATTCAGGGCATCACATGGTGATATGTAGGATATTGAGAGGGGATATTACCAAGTGATTAACACTCCCTCCTCCATGACCATTCAGGGTTCAGTCCCTGAAGTTGTCCTAGCATAGAATTTTCTGAGAAAGTCTTTTTCTCTTCCCAAGACCTGTCTCTATGGTAAACAGATGTTGTTAAGAAGCATGGGGCCTATGTGAAATAGAACAAATATACCTCTAGCACACTTACGCAGGTATACACACATGTGGAGGTATTAGCCAGGTGGCTTAGGGCCAGTATTTAACAACTGATAAGGCAGCTCCTGCAAGGTCCCCATTTTGCATGGATATATTGTAGAGATTGCATATATGTATTGCAGCTTGGGCGCTATATCAAATGTTGTACGATCATGATATTTACTGACTGTTTATATTTAGTTCCTAAAAGTAGAGTCATTTAGCTATACACTGTCAGGTTTTTGTTGCCTGCAGCAAATTACGCTCATCGTTTTTTTCTCTAGGGTACAGTACAATGTTTTGAGGGGGAATACACATTTTATATGAGGATCCTATTTCTAAGAAGACAAGAAATCATTTCTTTAGAAGTGTATGCTTTAACAAGATTTTTTTTATGTAAGCAGTGTGTATCCTACACTGGATAAGATAAGCACCTATTTTATGGTGGCATGTGCATGCATGAAATTTTTATAAACTGGAGAAATTTTCCTTATTATTGTTGTGTTCGTTTTTGGAAGATGATGTTTATTTTGGCTAGGGAAAGCAGCCTAGCTGTTTTCGGTTGTAAAATAAGTGAAAAAGAGTCGCCGGTAATATAGTATCTAACGCATAGGCTATGAAAATGATCAAAAACAGGAAGATTTTTACATTGGGGAATTATCTATAGAAAGTCAATTAATTCAGCTCTGAGGCGAATATGGAGAGAGGTAGAAACATGTTTTCCTGTTGGAAATTTATGCACAAAGGATAAATTAATTGTCCTAGGCTAGTCCATGTATGAGTAGTTAATTTAGTCCTAAACAAATAATACGATTTATGATGATTTAGTTGGTGGAAACAAACATTTGTCTATATTCATTCAGTAATATTTTGTCTTCAAATGTATTGAATACGGTACATGAAAATCTTCTCCGTCAGAACATTGCTTATAAAGTATTGGTCCCGATCAAAATGTTACACAATTGTTATCTGAGAAACTGATTGAAAGTGGAATTGACATTGACTGCTGATCATTTACTCTTGAAGATAAAATGGGATTTGCTTTGACTGTTTGCATACACACTGATGTCAATAAATGTTGTTTTATTTCAATTATATTATAAACCTGTTTCATTTCTGTATTCCATGGTAGGTCTGACAATTGTAGGTGTCACTGTGACACAGCTTGTCTGTATATTATAATATCCCAGTTATTACAGTATATATCACTGGTTTGTAGGATCTACTATAGTACCTTGGTCTGGCATCTCTGTGAGAAACTATAATCCAAGGAACAATATTCCTTCTTGAACTTTTTCTTTATTTTGCAGGCATGATATAATTTGAATTTTGAAATCTGTCATAGATCTATTTATAGCTGGGAAAAATCATAGTTGCTATAAAAAGTATAATATGACTGATACATTGTAGGTCAAGGTTGTAAGTGAATAAGGACTTTCCACGGAAATGACAAACCACAGCATGATGAACCTATAAATAAGCGCGTGTTCTGAAACATTATCTAACATCTATATACGTCATACACAGGAAGGAATTATCTTTTTCCTGGTAGAAAGCAGATCTATTTAAAACATTTTAAATTCCCCAGTGACTTACAATTCTAGTTTAAAAGTCTTTATATGTAATGTACAAGTAATTCTCTTTAGTTAGCAATCAGCACTGATAATTGAAGGCCGTCACTGATAAGTTAAGGTATTACATATCTTTTACATTACTCTGTACTTATTTTACATTTTAATGAGGTATTGTCACAATTTCAATTTACAGCAAACAATTTTCAAAGTGATATAGATATTAGGAAACTTTTGAGTTATATGTTGAAGACTTAATTATGATATGGAGGTGACTTTTGACTGCATAACTTATGCAGACAATATATATGACTTACATACACTTTTATGTTGACTTTATGCAACATTAATGTCTTATGCTAACGATTGTATGGTGCTGAGACTTATGAAGACAAGTGTCCTATGATGACTTTGTCGTGTGGTAACTTGTGTTGACAGTTTTTCATGCCAACTATGTCTTGTGCTAACTAACTTATATAGACAATAACCTTGATTTATTAACAGTGTATTATACTGATTTTGACTAACATAGACATGTGTCTTGGGCTGAGTATGGTTTATGGTAACTCGGTGCCATATACATGTATAGAGATTGTATTAGGCTGACTATATGTGTCTTATACTTACATATGTTACTAGACAGCAACTTTTGCTAACTATGTGTCTTATGTAAACTGTTTTCAGCTGACTACCGATATGTAGACAGTGTCTTACATTGACAGTGCTGACTTGGACACCTATGTAGACAGTGTCTTACATGTAGACCGTGTCTTACAATGACCCTGCTGACTTGGACACCTATGTAGACAGTGGCTTACATGTAGACAGTGTCTTAAAATGACCCTGCTGACTTGGACACCTATGTAGACAGTGTCTTGCAATGACCCTGCTGACTTGGACACCTATGTAGACAGTGTCTTTCATGTAGACAGTGTCTTACAATGACCCTGCTGACTTGGACGCCTATGTAGACAGTGTCTTACAATGACCCTGCTTACTTGGACACCTATGTAGACAGTGTCTTACAATGACAATGCTGACTTGGACACCTATGTAGACAGTGTCTTACAATGACAGTGCTGACTTGGACACCTATGTAGACAGTGTCTTACATGTAGACAGTGTCTTACAATGACCCTGCTGACTTGGACTCCTATGTAGACAGTGTCTTACAATGACCCTGCTGACTTGGACGCCTATGTAGACAGTGTCTTACAATGACCCTGCTTACTTGGACACCTATGTAGACAGTGTCTTACATGTAGACAGTGTCTTACAATGACCCTGCTGACTTGGACACCTATGTAGACTATGTGACTTATGAACATCAACTGTACTTATAAGTTGTGTTTATTTACTTGCAGAAGAGTGTTGGGCCACAGATGATCAGTCTGTCACAGATGTTTGACCACCACCTGGCTGGCTACAGTGCTAAAGTAGATAGTCACTTCTCTGAGAACGAGGTTAGTGTTGCATGTCACAGAGTATTGACAAGAAAAGAGTTGTTGCCATATTGTACCAGTTTATCTAGATGTATTATAAAATATTGTGGCAGTACTTTAAAAAGTTGTCACAATCTTGAATGGTTGGTATATGAATCCATAAAATCTAATTATCAAAAGGATAAGAACCTATTGAGGTACACTGAAAATATTGCTCTTTCGGTGCTAAGCTTACAATATTCTTATCTATAAGTACAGAACAATGCTAAGTGTGTTTTCCAAAAGTGAGATGGTTTTTTTTTTGAAAGTATAAGAGCAGAAAATTTAATCTTTTTAATGATGATCAGGATAATTATGAATGAAATTAAAGTGTGTGAATAAAAATAGAGCTATGTTTACTTAATATTTAATACAGATAAAATAAATGAATAGTGTCAGTCTATTCCTCAAAGTGGTTTTCGTGAAAGACTAGGAGAAATCTGTGTGATAGACACAGGGTAGTATTGTGCCTGGTGAATGAATAAAAGTGTTTACCACACAAGTGTGGTACGTCAGTCTCTGTGATAATGTGGGGTGCGAGGTAGATAAAACTATCAGCTGTGATAAAAAACTAAAATGCCTTCATTGTTAGGAGGTCTCGGCAAAACCTCAAACATTCATTCACTTTCCATGGTCTCGTGCAGTGAAACCTCAGGCATTCCCCACTGTCAATGTTCTTAACAGAATATTTGTCATTTTTTGTCTCGGAAAACTTAGATCAACGATATAACATACTTGTAGACTGTTTGTGGCTTTCAATGTATGTATTAATAAACACAAATGTGTGTTTGTATCATTTATGGATAGTATTATTTGGCAAAATGTCAAGGTCAGTGTCGGAGAAACTTTCCTGTGATTTTTCTGCACTGAGCACCAATCCTGATGGCGCAATTACTCTGTATCAACACTATGAAAAACATATTCGCATAATCCTTCCACTGTCGGTATATCACATGATAATGTGAGTACTTGCGTCATAGGAAGAATAGGACTGATAAGCCTGGAAATGTTTTTGAGATAAGGTAAAGTGGTTGAGGGTTTTGCCATCACACAATGGTTCACTGACACAGCAGAAATTCCCCAAAAATATACTCCGGCATTCTCCGAAATCCCTTTGGGTCATGTTGGAATTTGCAGTAAAGTGGAAAGTAGAAGATTTATAGATGCTGATTGTCTAAGTAAAGGTCCGAGGTCATCTACCTTGTCTCGTAGAGGTCATTGGTTTAGATTAGAGTTAGTTAAGTGAAGTTTGAATGTAGTTGACTTAAATAATAATTACTGTCTCTTGAGAAGGAAAAATCATGACTTCATGCCAGAGTGAAAAAGAAATAGTTTAATTAAGGTATAATTAGAAGGAAATAGATTCTACACGTATGATTTAAAATACACATCTTCATAATGACTAAAGAAGTATAAAAGAAACCTAAGTTTGCAGAATTAAAAAAGAATATATATGGTGATTTTTTTTGATTTTTTTTTATAAGGAAATTAAACTGTTTAGAAAACTACATAATATGATTCAAAATTGTACATAAGGAGTAATATTTGGGTACTGTGAAAAAAAGCCCCAATTAAAATCTGCTCATCATGATGGATGAGGTCATGATTGAGTTAGTTATTGATTATTTTGCTTGGTTGCTAATTACAAAGTATTGTGGCTCTGATGCGTGGCAACTGCATGTTGCCGGTGACTCACTGCTCTCGCTCTGCCTGTTGTGTAAGTGCGCAGCCTGGTGAGTGAGCCAGCGCGTGATTCAACTCTCAACCAGTGTGCAGATTCTAGTTATTTTCATTCTGAAAGTTAGAGCGATGAGGAGGACTTGTTTCAAAACCGAAGATATGTGTTTTTATGCTATTAGAAAAACGGATTAATTGCTTAGAGTGAAATAGTGTTATTTTCAGAAAAGGTATGTTGACTTGTTTTTGCTGTGGTATTTAACAGACTTATTTTTCAGCCACTTGTACCATTAGTGCTATGTTTTGTTTACTTTAATGGACTGTTTACATGAACAAGAAAAATTTACTTATTTGTAAACTTTTGTTTTCTATCAAACTTTAAATACAATGATTGTGTATTTGCATGTTGAAGGTCTATTGAAATAATTGTAGGTGTTTCTGACACGTGTCACAATTTGTTTTTATAACATTGAATCTAGTTATACAAACCGATTCATTAAATTGTTTTCTTTTTTTCAATGAGTTTGGGAGGGAACAGGATATACTATCATAAATGTGTATACCCCTTAAGTTTCCTGTCGCTAATTGGCTGTACATTTATAAACGAGGACACAGCCCTCTATATTTGTAATTTGTGACTTCCTCGAGTAACCAAATACACTTGGCCAATCAAAACAAGGCGCCGTTTAAATCGAGTTGCTGCTAACGGATATAGTTTGGAACACATATGCTGCTATCTGATCAGTGACGACTTGTACACAAGGCCGTGTTTACCTGTGATACACTAGTACTGCTGGGAATATAAGGCTGGCAGGTTGTGTTGTTTGGACATTTGATATTCGATTAGACTTCTACACCTGTTTCATTCTGATCCTAGGCTTTGATATTCCAAGACGGCAATCTGATGGCAGGGTCAATCGACGCACTTATCCAGCATTTGGTGCCCACCACAAGTTATCATCCTGATGTGAGTATTACAATCTTTTTTAAATTGGACGACTACCTGGTATTAATATTTGCATTAATGAATAGATTGATCAAAACTCTTTCAGAATTGGACGACTGTTAATATTTGCATTAATTAATAGAATGATAAAAACAAATTTTTACAATATTTTTTTGTAATTTTGGATTATTTTGTTCAAACAATTTATTATTATTAATGTAATATATTTTTATAACGCAATAATTAGAACAAAAGTTTTGTTTAACACTATTCAAAATTATACTATACACAGTATTATATTTGTAATTTACATGCAATGTTAAACCGATTTGAAAATCTCAAACTTTTAAAATTAAGTACCTAGCAGATGACAATGAATCAACCGGAAAACATACTTGTGACACGGCTGTTAACGAGCATAGCCTGATCATCTGACATCACTTTTATTGCTTTATATTGTTAACTCAAAATGTCCAGGTTGATGATCACGAAAACTGCTTAAGAATACTGAAAATGTGAGGAAGGTTGATCCTTTAAAAATAATCTTTTGTAACAATATGGCATTAGGGGGAAATACAGTACGTAGTCTTTGGCGATTTGTGACATTAAGGGAAAATATTCTTGTTATATATGATGTTAGGGAAAATAATCTTTATAATCATTGCAGTGTGTTTATATTGTGAGGATGGTAAAATCTCCCCCTGGCTATCCCAGCTCTCTGTTCACCATCAATTTTAATTACCAGTACTGATTTTTTAAGGCCTTGCTTGTGTTGATTCCTGATTAGCCATTAAAATGCAGATTACATTAGGCCAGGCTTATGTAAGAATTTGTTGATTTTAACATCCATATGATCCCTCAGTATGAAATTGTATGACATCATATGACACAAGCTTAAACATGTATAGTTTATGGTAAATCTGAATTTATAAAGTAAACATATTTTGCGATTTCAAATTGGATGATTAAATAGATGCCCTGGTTTACATCAGGGTAAATTAGATTGTTTACACATGTCAGTTGGTATAAGAGCATGTCAAGTTAATGGAAGGGAACCAGGGGGTCAGTTTCAATAGGTCTGGTAGCCCGATGTCTATGTAACTGAAGTACAGAGACTCCAGCTCTAATCACAGAGAGTAGTGTAGTACAGGCCAGAACCATTATAGTTACACACTTCATTTAAACCAATTAGTCGATCCTGTGTAATGTGTAAACATATCCATTACAACATCTAAATCACCTGTCCTTTTTAATTCAAAATACATTGGAACTAATTATATAATTTTCTTCAAAAGTTTTGAAGTAAAATGAGGTGTTTGTTACCGACTTTTTCTGTTTTCTTACCAGAAAGAACTTCGGACAGAGTTTGTTCTTGGAATAAAAACTATTATCAATGTATTTTTATGGTCCAAAACCACGTTTTAAGAACTACGCTACAATGGATATAGTATATCTTACCACAAACCACCAACTTTCATCATTAAAATAATATGCTTCTGGCTTTAGTACACATCTATAACTAAACCACATCAAGGTGTTCCAAACCTGATTGATTTGGCGATAGAAGGGGATTGAGTATTTGATATAGGGTTTGAAAGGAATGCAGTATTGTTATTATAATAATACAGACTTGACTGTTATCTCTATGAATCATATAGCGTATTAAATAGATACAGATGCTCAAGATGATCAAAGTTCAGAATTGTGCTGCACCTATTTTGGAATTCGGTAATGATTTCCTGTGTGGTTGTAGACTGTAGTTATATGCCTGGTTTTACTGTAAAAAGCCTACAAAAGACATAAGCTTCTTATTTCAATGTGAAAATATCAACTGGATGATTTTCAGCGTTATATTTTGTAAATAAATTTAAATGATAAATATATTTCATAAATTCATTTTAAGTATTATAATATTTTGTACATCTCGTAATGGAATTCATATTTGTTCTTATAGAAGGGGTGTCACTTTTAAGGGTTAATATTGTATATCCCTTGTAATAAAAAGTGATATTGTGAAATACTGGTACAGTCATCTCCCAGATCCGGATGCTGGACTCCCCATCCCGGTAATTCCCCCTCCCCCACAAGTCATTACTGACCAATTCACTGGGTTATGGTTATAAACACAACAGGAATCTGGACCAGAATGTTTAGATGTTTTGTAAACAAGCACAACCTGTCAGAACTGTTCTTGATATATCAGAAGACCAGGCCAAAAATCCTGTTTGTGCACGGCAAGCTTAACAAAGCATTCACTGAATGTTTTACACTTTTCTGTTAAAAGATATCCAGTATTTATATGTTTGTAACATGAAAGTGACCATTTAAAATCCCAAACACATGATGTTTTTGAAGTTCAGTTATAAATTTCCAGATATATGTGTTGATAATGATATATGTAGCATATCGTTAAGTTAGCCAGACTTACAATAATGGCGCCTACATCAACACAGTATTAGAAACAGGCAGGAAACTAAAGAAACCTGCTGGCAGGCAGTCAAAAATCTTTTTTTAGTGTTGGGTTGTTTTTTCTGAATTTAATGTCATGCTTTATTACGTCTAATAAACGAGATAAACATGAAGGTCATTATTTGGCACAAGGTATATAAAGGGATATTGTGTGTTGATTCTCCTCGCTTCTTCTACCAACAACAGCAGCTGCAAATCAATACATATGTACATACGTAATAGCTTTATACCATCAGCCTGGCATATATTGCTCAAACATAGTTTATGTTACCTGAATAGATTTACTGTATAAGCGTTTTTTTGTTTTATTTAAGTCAATTCACAAAAACCTATAAATAGGCAGAGTTGAGATATTTTGGCATTTGTCCAAGTGAAGCCCAGATTAAATCACAATACATGCCTCATAGTGATTGTTACCATGGATACTAATCTACAGCCTGAGCCACCATAGATTTTAATCTCTAAACTTATTACAAACAGTTTCCTCTGCCTTTGATGTACTATTGATTTGTGATTCTCTTTTCTGATTTGTCTTCCAATCCCCGATGTAAGGCATCTTCTATTACTCAACATTAAACGACACAATTTAATTTTGAAATCGATTTTAAAATAATGCAAAAAATTACTTTCGTTATATAGTTATGTATATATGACATTTATCCGGTAACTACAATTTTAAATATTGTAGTATCCGCATTTAGGATAATTTGATTGTGATCCTAGAAGGGAAGACAATCAACCCATTCACCCCTAGGTAACTTTACTAGACTCTACCATATAGCTTTATCCGGATGAGTCCATTGTGGTCCACAGTGGTAAAAGGGTTAAGGCCAGGATATGAAATGTCCATGAAATAAGAGGTTAGATACCAAGACTTGATGTAAACCCGTTTCTGACTGTTTGATGGGTACTGATGCAGAGGGGCTATGAGGGTTCCCCTGGAGATGATGTATTTGATGGGTACTGATGAGGGCTCTGAGGGTTCCCATGGAGATGATGTATTAGGGTCCTCTAGAGAAGTCATTTGTCTACTCTGCTGGTTTAGAGTTCATATTTCAGTCAGTATAAAACTGCCTTTGTCCTTGTCAGCATGCTTGCTGGACTAAATTATATCGCCATATAGGCTTCATATGATCCTGAGTTTGTCCTGGGGGGCTTCATGTAAAGTAATGATTACCAGACAGAAAGCTTGTTTTTCCTGATATTAGGTCATATTTTTATTTATTGTTTTAACCTTTATTTATAAAAAGTGGGGTGGGGGCCCCAAGTTTAAGACGTAAACCATACACAGTTCCAGCACATGCCAGTCTGATATTGACACGACATCTTGCTATCCCGCTGTTTTCTACAGTTGTGTTCTGTTTCGTTTCCAGAGAACCTATGTTTTTGCATTCCTATTGAGTTCCCGCCTGTACATACGTCCACACAGCCTGCTAGGCGAAGTCTGTCAGGTGAGCAGCTTATCTCTTGCATCTCTCTGCTCTAAATTCTACTGATGGAAAAAACATATTTCTGCAAAATAACAATTCTTAACCAAAAAATATATTTTGACTGAAGTAATAAAAAGAAACTCATTTGAGCTAAAATTCACACATTAAAATACACAGTTTGTCTTAAAAAACGGCTTACTTTGTAGAATTATTATCAATTATATTAAAACTTGTTTTAAAAGCCTGTTTTAACGCGTATCTCTATCTTACAGGTATGCAGTCTTCAACAAAACCTCACTGAGGCAAACGCAAACAGAGAACACTTAGGAAAGTTTGGTCCCAACATTGTCCAGTTATTAAGGTAATTACTTGAGACAGGGAGAGGCAAGGACCTAATTAACTCGTCCAGCTCACTCACTAAGAAAATGTCAAAGATTCACATTACAGTGTTTTAGTGTTGTTTACAGGTAGGCTATTTACTGTTGAAGACAAATTTAGAGGAAATAATTTGGCACCAAGATAGTGTGGAAAGTAAGGTGTTGCCATTCCTATCACCGCAGTAAGCAGCAAACTAGCATACCAAAATGATGGCACATACGTTTATTGTTGTTGGAATTTCTAGAAAAAAATATCAGAGAAATGTCAGTGATTGGCAAAAACAGTCTTCTTATATATATTGGTCGAATGCTCGTTATTGGAATGAGGATAACAGACATCAGAAGCATCTGTTACTACCATCAAAGTACACTGGCTATAACATCGGAATTCACCTGTTGATTAAATTACATTTGGCAGGTTAAGGTAACGACTTAACGATTTCCTCTGTTTGTTCTCTGTGAGGAAACCGTTTTACTGATAGATGTTAGACTGAACTCCAGCCAGACTCTGCCGTAGTTAAAGTGTGCCTGGTATTTCTCTGTAAAATCCTATCATTCCCCACTGTACATTAAGATACAGGTGTAATACAATTGGCGTAAATATTTCACATTTTTGGCATTTCTTTGAACAGTGAGTGGGCCGAGATGTTCCCTTACGACTTCAGAGATGACAGAATGATGAACCAGCTGAAAGAAATCACACAACGAATCGTTACCATTTACCCTGAGTTACGCGGTGATGTGACAAACATCAAACACAACCTAGTTAACAGGGTAGGTATATAACTTGCTGTTTACCACATCTGGTATATTGCTGGAGAAGTAGACTCCGAACAACAATTTGAGTATTTATAAATGACCTTTGACATTGACCATGGGAAATTAAAAATGTCGTCCTTAGAAAAATAAATATAAATGACCATTAACAGTGACCTTTAGTAATTAAGAATCTCAACACATTTAAAAATAACTATGAATGACTTTTCACGTTGACTTCGAGTGATTAAGATTCTCAACACCCCTAATAAAAGATTATGAATGACTTTTGACATTGACCTCAAGTGGTTAAGATGGTCACCACCCAAGGTTTAGGATATTATCTCTAATTGGGTCTATCTGAGGTTAATACAGACTATAAAAAGGCCAGTATCTACCTCCCACAGGCCATGTGTGATACGGCTGATAAACTGGGAAGTTTTAATACGCAATTGTAACTGAAATAGGTATTTGATAAAAACAAAGGATGAGATATAAAACCTGTTTTTTAATCAAAGACAACTCAATTGATAAACAAAATTGATGGAAGTATACGAGACTGGGTAACTGAAAGATAATACTGAAGCCACATCATATGAAGGGTTAGTGGGAGGAGCCGAGGAAATACGTTTGTAAGTGGGAGTGGTCTCGGGTTAGAGGTCATGGGAGGTGAGGAATTGTGGGGGAGGGCTGTCAGAGATAAGGGAGATAAGACCGGGTATGGACAGTGTTGGGTGACAGGTCTGTCACAGTTGATCATACCAGTATGTATGATGGGTAGAAGATAAGTACTTTGCACCATTTATCTACACTATGGAATAAAGCCACATTCATTTTCTGACAAAAAGGAGTTCCCAAAAATGTCCAGGCATGTAGTTCAAGAAGTTAATTTAAGTATTCAGATAAAATTGTTACGGAAGAAAAAGATTAAAATACCATAAATCTTAATAGTAGTGGCTTGGTTGAAAGTTTTCATCCAAAAATTATCAAAACATACTTTGTGAACTTTAAAAATTTCATGTTGTTGTTTGCTATTTTTAGAACAGATTTATTTTAAGGAACTTGACATTATCAGCAGGTCAGAAAGTTGAGTTGGCTTTGGATTTCTCAGTCTGCCTGATTGTACTCCCTAAACTCTGGTCGTTTTAGTGCACAAATGCAAAGGGAATCGGTGCTAAGAAATCTAGTTTCATAATTAAAATGCCAATCATTAGATGGCTCCTCTAAGAGAGTAAAGTATCTCTGTGGGCACACACATGTTTCTAGTTGTGCATGTATCCAGGCACCACTTCCCATACAGCCAACAGCTGATGTATCAGTACTAAATGTTGGCCGTTAAAAACAAACAATTCTCCCTTAGCTTGGTCTCTGTTTGTTGGCAATTTAACTGCTCGGCAGCTAATGGTGTGACCTCTCAAATAGACAATAAATCTCATGCCTCCACTTTCTCTTTACAGTTGGCAGGCTTACAGAAGTACGAAGAGGAACTGTCCAAATGGAGCGATCAGGCTCTGGAAAAATCCAAATCTCAGGAGGTGCCCACGGTAATTAAAACCTATCTATTTTCTGGTCAGCTAGTGTGTTTGCTACAGGGTAACTGGTTCATAGTTAAAAAGAGGAAATCATAATTAGTTCTGTAGTGCAAGAACATTATATTTTATTACAAGATATCAAGAACTTATGTAAATTTTTCTTCGCTTTAAGTAACTTGTTTAGATTGTATTAGCACTATCATCAAACTTGTAACTTGATCGTTTCATCAAATTCTAGCAAATAAATGTATCAAATAAATTCTTGTTATAGTCAGTAGACAAAAGGAGTTTACTAGTTTCATTAATGATAATAAAGTATGAGGAAACAGAAATAATACGAGGGTTATATGTGTGTCATTTTCTTTTACAGACGGACATCACAGAGGTGTGCGGTAATCCCTTAGAATTTGCTCAACAGCTTACACACATAGAATTAGAGAGGTTACGAAATATTGGACCAGAAGAATTTGTTCAAGCATTTTCCAAGGAATCTCATAGCTCCGAGGTAATTATATAACTAGAAACATTTACCTGGCTATCATTATTAGATTTTACAGAAATCTATTGACAATACCAGTTATATTTATTTGACAATTTTTCATCTATAATAAAACTACCTTCCGGATTTATTGAAACTCATTTGTGAATTTATTAATTTATCTTACATATAACTTAAGTATCGTTCTGCAGCTCCATTACAATTTGAACATTAACTCATTCACCCCTACATATCTAAACTGGACTTACCCAGTCATTGAGTTGGTAAGGTTCAAATGTGTCTTTAGGGGGGTGAATGAGTTAAAAAAAGGAGCTGGAGACATGGTACGAACATTTGATTGTTTAAAGTCACAGCTAATTATTCCTCTTTTGTCTTTCTATCCAGACGACTATCAGAGATGTGAAGAAAACGTCCAACCTAGAAGCCTACGTCCAATGGTTTAACAGACTTAGCTACTTTGTAGCTACAGAGATTTGCTCAGTAAGAATTACATATATTGTGTGTAACTAGTGGCCTGTTCGTTTATGCGGAACAACCGGTTTGTCCGTTTTTAAATGTAACAATTTCGGGTTTAATCCTGGCGGACCTGAAAATGTTTATGCAAGGCTTTGTCAAGGCTCGCCTGAAAGCAGCATCAGATTACTAGGTCAGACATTATTAAATAAACGGACAACTGTGGTCCGACTGGTTGAACTGTTTAAACGAAACAGTCTAGATGTCTAAGTAAAGGGAGGCAATTCATTGACTTTTTGCATCATTGATAAAGAAAATATTTGATGATAGATTTCCGTTGATGATAATCAAATGACACTTCAATCAAAGTGGGTGGAAACACATATATATAAATCTAAATCTTTCTATTTTCAGCATTTAAAAAAGAAAAACAGAGTAAAGATGATAGAATATTTCACAGACGTTGCCAAAGAATGCATCAACATTGGCAACTTCAACTCATTGATGGCAATTATTGGTAAGTACAATATAGTATTACAGTCATTTAAGTGAATAATTAATCTGATTAAAGAAAAAAATGATCATTTTTAATGTTATAATAGGCATACATATATCTCGTTTGACAATTTGTGCCATGCATACTTACACTTTATTTATCATTACAGCTGGTATGAACTTGAGTCCTGTCGCACGACTAAAGAAAACGGTGAGTCAGCTAAAACAGACTTTATAAAACAACTCTCCATAATATTCTGTTGGTATACAACTCTAAACATACGATTCTCTAGATTCTGAAATACATTAACATTAAAGCGTATCTTTTGTAATTGATCATCTTACAACTATCGAACAAAAGTAAACAAAATTTGATTATTAATGTTTTATTTATTTTATACATATATTGTGTTGCTGATTGTTATCACTGGCTAATGTTTCACTCCTGCATCTCTTACAGTGGGCCAAGGTCAACACGACAAAGTTTGAAATCTTAGAGGTAAGTTACTGTTTACTTTTTCAAGAATATTTCTAATTGTTCAATGACAACAGTTTAAAATCAATCAAACAGTCAATGATATTTTTTTTCACATAAACATGTTCTTATCACTGTGAATGTTGTAAAGCTCAATGTAAGATTTTCCCAGTATTTATTGTTTTAATTTTCTACTTACAGCACCAGATGGACCCGTCTAACAACTTTGGTAGTTACAGATCGTGTTTGAAGGCTGCCATGTGGCGGTCAGATAGTGCGGCTACTGACAGGGAAAAGGTAATTTATTGTTTACTTTTTATTTGAATTTTTATCAAACCTCTCTAAATTAATTAAACATTTAATTAATTTTTTGTTGTTGCTATTTTAGCACTATTTTTATAATGCATTGATATATATATTTTATTTCAATGCGATGCCATTTTGTTCTATATTTTAAGAAGTGGCATGTATAGCTATTAGAAATAAAACTCACAAGGAAAGCTAAGTCATATGTTTCAAAGGAAAATTGTTATATCAAGAAATGGGTTCAAATGTGATTAAGTTTCTGCATGTCTATAAAGTACTATTTTCTTCTTTCAGATTGTCATTCCTTTCTTCAGTCTGTTTGTCAAAGACATATATTTCCTCAACGAGGGGTGCAATAGCAAGTAAGTGAAGTTTTATATATAACTATTCAACTTAACCTTTTCAACACTCCAGACTATAATGAACTCATCCAGATCAATTTATGGTAGAGGTTATTTAAGTTAAATAGGAGTGTAATGGTTAAAAACACTTGTATCAGTATCAGGGGAGATAATCCTCAGTTAGATCTAGAACATGTGTCAATAGATTTTATATTCTAAACTCCACGTTATACGACCTTATACCCCCTCCTCCAAGTAAAACAGAAAAATTGTCATGCTGATTTCTGTTGTTTCTAACTAGCTACTATTGATTCTCAGGTTAGCTAATGGCACCATCAACTTTGAGAAGTTCTGGCAGTTGGCAAAGCATATCTCCGACTTCATCAGCTGGCAGCAGGTGGAGTGTCCATTCCAGAAGTCTGGTGACGTCCTCAGCTACATTCTCACCACCACAGTGTTTTCAGAATCAAGTAAGTTCTGCTGACCACTCCGTATGAAAGGGGATCAATAACTCCACTATAAATAGTTGACATACAACACAGTGGTTGACTGTATTTAAAACCAAAATCGTACCCGTATATTGATGTAATTATTTCTTTTCCATTTATTACATTTTATAATTTATTTAAATGACATGATGACCTTAGCCGTTGTAAGAACATGAAACACCTAAACAAAGACTGCTTAGTATAATGTTTTATGAATGGTTTTTTAATCCTGTTCTGTTTTTTACAGCTATGTCCTTGGCATCTTACGAGTGTGAAGTTCCAGAAACCAAGTTTGACAAGGAACGCCACAAAAAGTTAAAGTACGTATCAGATCATGTTGTGAATTACTTCATCCTTAACTACTTAATTTAGTGTCATATCGCTGCATCACATCCAAGTACCTTATAAATGATAACTACTTCATTTCATACCAAATATAGGCAATTTCTGTACATCTTTTTCGTAACAAACATTTGTAGTTTGTTTTACAAAATAAAAGTTTGGCGTTATAAGAATTAAACATTTTGTAAATGGTGTATTATTTGGTATAACTTACCTAGTATTCAATGTTCCTTTTATGAAACTGTTTATCAATGTTAAACATGTTTTGTGATTACAGAGCACAGGTTGGCTTATGACTAGTACAGCTCCCTGCTCTACACAGAAAATCTAAGCGCAGGAAATAAACAATGGACAGTTGTGACAAAGTGACAGGACACAAAAATTATACACATCAGTCTTTCGACTCGCAGGAGAGTGTACGTACTACAATCCAGAGTTGTGTTCAGAAAACTCATTAATTATATGAAGGAATAAACTGTCTCTGTGAGACAAGCATCTTGCTGGTCAAGATATGAATGGACATTCCAGAGTGAGGCTTCAAATGTGTTGTGCATCGTCATCCAGACTTGGTCATGTGTCTCAGAGAGAGTTCCAGGAAACAACCAAAAGTGCTTCTTATTATGTATTGACATCCTGGAACAAACTGATATATCTGGTCACCGATCCTGATGGATGGACTCGTCGGTGAACGATGATGGGTGAATGTGAATTGTTACATTTGTATGAATGGTGGGCACACAGTGAGATAGATAAATATCATAATGCAGAGTAAGTTTTATATTTCATTATTTATACTAAAGAAGTTTGCAGTGACACCTGACTTTACCAACATCAAGGAAGACTATAAGAAATTTGATCAGATATAATAGTGAAGTAAATTCAGGTTTAAAGTTAGTAAAACCAATCTTTTCAGCCTGTAAAGTCTTGTTGGGGTATAGAATATCATTAAGTCTGGTGTTTGTAAATAAAGGTTTCACCGTAATTCATTACAGTACTTGATACTACTTGTAAAAATTAAATTAATTTGACTGTGCAGCCCATTGGATGAACATCATATACTGGTCACCTTTAAGAAAACACGGCCAAGCTATGTGATTTGACAATGTTTAATAAAAATCAAGATATAATCTGATCATAGGTTCATAATTTATTATTCTAATTTAAGAAAAATGACATCAAAGCTTTTGGTTTAGTATTAAAATGATATATTGCCACTAGGCTTACATTTTGTAATAGAATCATTTTAACATTGTAATGAATTAAATAATGGGTTTTTATATTCAAAAATTATTAAATTTCATGTGGCATTACCTTAAAAAGTCTCCATGTTGAAAAGTTATATAACATGAAAATAGTCAGATATGTAACAGATGTAAATGTAATTTATATAAAGCAGGAAAATGAAGCTGTCATGCTTATCATAGATGAAACATTTCAATACTCAGTCATATTGTGAGAAGTACAGAACATGTATGGTGCTGACAAGATTATATCTCATGCATTTATCATCCCGATCTCTCATTTTTACCTTTCCTGTTGTCAATTGTTGTCGGGGTGTTTGTTACTCTTCTTGTCGTTTTGTGTGGTTGTCTCCCCTTGTGTACTTCTCTAACAACATCAGATCTAAACTGAAATCTGTGCAGTATGAAAAGTGTTAATATCTGGTATTGTTTATTTAAAAACAAACTTATATAAAATATACTTTATAGTATAATGCAAATAGTTAAATGTACAATACCTAGGTTAGAAAAAAGCATTAGTTAAATTTAATTTATACAAATATATTTATTTTTAAATTAAATGAATTATAGTTTATTTTTGTGTGCTTTTTTAGTTAATGTATCAATTTTAGGACAGATTATGACACAAATGTAATTTTCTAAATTTTATTAGATCTGCAAAAATATACTGGCTGGTATCTGATTGATGTTGTAGAGAATTAAATTTTGTAATTTTCTCCAGTTTGACGAAAGAGGTTTTTTCTCATAACTATGTATTGTTTTGGCTTTTGTAGAAATCATCTTAACTTCCCTGAACACTTACATTGGAATGTCCCATTGGTGTGGACTAGTCTAAGTTGTAAGGTCTTCAGGGATGATAAAATGTAACACAGTCTGTATCTAAGTTCCATGTTGTCTGTATGACCAGTTATTTTTCTTCTTATTGTCAATTTATTAAAGTTTTCATCTATTTATAATATTGACTTTTGTTACAACATTGAAGTTTTGAACCTCTTTGTGACACTTTTAATCTGAGAAAACTATATCCTGTATCATAATGATGTGTACGATCAGGGTATGCCAATCCATCCGCGGATATATCAAACGACATGCTACAATGTAGTCAATTCAAGATAGAGTTATATTTTATGCAATATCAATTCATCACTGAAGTAAATGAAATTGTTATTGAGTAATTTCTTTTTTACAAATATTTATTTAAAAATGGCAAACAACAGTTAACCTTTTCACCCCTATGTAACTTTAGTAGACTCTACCATGCACTGATCTGGATGAGTCCATTATGGTCTACAGTGTTGAAAGGGTTAAGTCCTTCCATGTGGATGTAATGTAAGTTAGATGTTTCCTTTGTATTAATGACCTGTCCACATTTGTTACTTGATGTTATTGTATACCGGTATATACCATTTACTCTGTCAAACTTACTTATGTGTGCAATAAACACATAGAAAATGAAAGTAGGATGTTTGGTTTTAAGTCTTAGGGCATAGCCGGCATTTGAAATTTGAAGTACTAGATATTTCACACATTTTGTGACTTTGCACAGCGTAAAGCTATTTATGGCATTAAATCATCAGATTTTCATCCATACTCATTTGATAAATATTCTGTTAACTACATAATTATCATCATAAGATCTTCATCTTTCATGCTCATCAAAACAGGACTTATTGAAATAAATGATGTCACTTATTGTTAAAGTATCATTTAATTTAATATTAAATATGTTTAATGTTATATACTTAACATGGAAAATCGTGTCAAGTTCTTGTTACCCTTTGTTAAAACAACACTGTAAAAATATGAATTTATTGATGTGTAGATATCAAGGTATTCATAATTTTAGACATGTTGAATCTCTCAATGAATAAAAAATGTGAAAACAATTATAACTATTTGTTTTTGTTTAAGATATGAAGTATTTTTTTGTCAATCACGGATATGAGTATAACTTATCATTTTCAAGTTTGAATAAAGTGTGTACATCCCTGACCAGAAGGGTGGGGTGTACCTGAGGAAATTGGGCAATTAAAAACAAGGAAACGTGACTACTCCTAAAGTACAGCTGAATGGATTTAAACCTTATATGGCATGGAGCTGAGGGCACAACTGGGACAAAGGAAGTAGATCATGCATAAACCAAGGATATGGACCCTCTACATTGAATGGAGGCGTGGGTTCTATGGAGATGTAGGGGAAATGTTTAAAAAAAATACCCCTTGAATACAACTTGACATCTTTTAAAGTAATTGGGTATGACCACAATGACTCCATCTTTTAAGAATGAATAATGTCAGAGACGTATATTCTCCCATGCTGGGGATGAATTGATGAAGCCCATTGAGAATAATGTGGTAAATCTTTGAATAATGAAAACTCTAATTGCGTCTTTATAATTATGTTTGAATGTAAAAAAAATCAAAAAATCCTAGATCAACTAGAGTAAGTAGTTTTTATATAAATCGGGGGTTAAGCACAACTTTGGATAAATTACGGACTGATATTTTCTACAATACCCCAGGTCCAAATGATATCTTGGCTTTGACCACGGACTCAGATAGCAGGGAATCTAATTCCGTGCTTTGACCACGGACACAGAGAGCAGGGAATCTAATTCCGCGCTTTGACCCCGGACACCGATAGCAGGGAATCTCATTCCGTGCTTTGACCCCCCACACAGATAGCAGGGAATCTAATTCAGTGCTTTGACCACGGACACAGATAGCAGGGAATCTAATTCCGTGCTTTGACCAAGTGATATTTTCGAACCACTGCAATATCAATCTTATCAGCCGAAACATTTTTAGCTTCACACCGGACACATTATAACCTTCTACTTCTACAGGGTACTGACCAAACTGCACATGAATGATCCTCCCATGTTCCTTAAACAAGTGTTGGTATTTTGTGGTTGATACAATGTCCATGATATGCATCATGGTCTCTGGTTCTCCGACTGGTTCGCCCGTTGTCAGTATAATGTGAGCGGGTGGGGCGTCCTGCTGGGTGTCTTCGGCAGAATGTTTCAGTGAGGTAGCACTATAAAGTCGGCATCAGTTTCGCGCTATCACAAGGAGACAAACACGAACATATCGCAGCCTCCCAATATACACACACATACACTACACGCATGCATCTTGAACCCAGGGGAGGCCGTCCTTGGGTGACCTTGGCTGTTAATAGGACGTTAAACAAAATCAAACAAACAAAAATCTCTGGTTCTCCTTGACATTTTCACTTTCATCATAAATTCGTTCTGACTGATTTAGACAGTCGAAATTTCTTTTTCATGTAATTCTCTGATATATTTCGGTTGATTTGAAATTCATGGTATCCACTCGCTCTTCTGATTGGCTGAGACATTTTCGACCAATAACCCAGAATCTGTTCTCACATTGATGTCATAATTGTTGGGCTCACTAAGAAAAGATGATCTCAAAATGACAGACATATATGCAACATATTTTCGGTTTAAGTTTTAACACATTATTTCATAAAATCATAAGTTGATTAAGACTTTTATAAGAAGTTCCCTTCCATTTCACAAATGTAAAGTGGTGTTAAAATGACGGCAGATTTAGGGTGATGATGTAATACTATAGATATAGTGTAAAGTAGTGTTTAAATGACGGCAGATTTAGGGTGATAATGTACTACTATAGATATAGTGTAAAGTGGTGTTAAAATGAAGGCAGATTTAGGGTGATGATGTAATCCTATAGATATAGTGTAAAGTGGTGTTAATGAAGGCGGATTTAGGGGGATGATGTAATACTATAGATATAGTGTAAAGTAGTGTTTAAATGACGGCAGTTTTAGGGTGATGATGTAATACTATAGATATAATGTAAAGTGGTGTTAAAATGACGGCAGATTTAGGGTGATGATGTAATCCTATAGATATAGTGTAAAGTGGTGTTAAAATGAAGGCAGATTTAGGGTGATGATGTAATCCTATAGATATAGTGTAAAGTGGTGTTAATGAAGGCGGATTTAGGGGGATGATGTAATACTATAAATATAGTGTAAAGTGGTGTTAAAATGACGGCAGATTTGGGGTGATGATGTAATACTATAGATATAGTGTAAAGTAGTGTTAAAATGACGGCAGATTTAGGGTTATGATGTAATACTATAGATATAGTGTAAAGTAGTGTTAAAATGACGGCAGATTTAGGGTTATGATGTAATACTATAGATATAGTGTAAAGTAGTGTTAAAATGACGGCGGATTTAGGGTGATGATGTACTACTATAGATATAGTGTAAAGTGGTGTTAATGAAGGCGGATTTAGGGGGATGATGTAATACTATAAATATAGTGTAAAGTGGTGTTAAAATGAAGGCAGATTTAGGGTGATGATGTAATCCTATAGATATAGTGTAAAGTGGTGTTAATGAAGGCGGATTTAGGGGGATGATGTAATACTATAGATATAGTGTAAAGTAGTGTTTAAATGACGGCAGATTTAGGGGGATGATGTAATACTATAGATATAGTGTAAAGTAGTGTTTAAATGACGGCAGATTTAGGGTGATGATGTACTACTATAGATATAGTGTAAAACATGGATTAAGGATCTAAGATCAAAGGATATCACTTGTTGAATTACCCAAAAGTGAAGTCTTTCAATCTTTAAAATTACGTTGAAAACATCAAGAAAATTCTATTTCATCTGGGTCTTTGACGTGATTTGTTTTTGTGTTCAAAAACTTCCTATTGTTCATACTGTAAACAGTTTGCGCTTGATTTTGTTAGTGCAAAGTGTTTTTTGGGGGTCTTACTAGGTTCACCGGAAAATATTGTATAATCCGGAAATACAGTTTAAACGAAAGACGTCTTCGTAAATGAAACTATTTGTTTGTAGAATCTTTATTAGGAGATATGGACTGTTATCAAAGGGGAAATGTTAAGATGTTTTTGATCATCAGACATGGGCAGGTTTTATCTATTTATCCGTTTATAAGCGATCTCAAACTTCATTCTTATATCCCTTAAGATATCTTACATAGTTTTGTTTGTGATATCTTATTATACATCGAATTCAATATCTTGTATACTTTATGAGATATCTTATTTACTCAATAATATATCTCATGTTTTACGAGTTACCTTCTATAATAATATTGATATATCTTATAGATGAAAAATTTGTACGTTGAACTTATATACAAAATGACGTATGATGTACGGGAAATTTTAATTTTGAAGTAGATTTCGTAGCAACATATTGTTTGTCGAGTAAAGGGAACTAACCCAATCTCAAAACTAAAGCACAACACAGTGACATCTGACTCTACGAGAGGCTAGCAATCTGCAGTGCTGAATTCACAAGTCGTCAAATCAAATCAAATTTCCTGGGTTGTAAGTGTAATAGCATCATGATTATAGCAACTTAACATCATCGTGACTACAACATGATCCCGAGGCAAAATAGACAATCAACTCACATAGCAATACTCTGCAATTTCAAACCGCAGACATGGAGATGTATTTTCTTCCTGATAATTTGTAATAGCGTAATGATAAATAACTTTTATCACAATCATGTTGAATTTGTAATTTACCATCGTATGGTATTGCCAATATATAACCCTGCCAAATTCAGTTGGCATTCATATAGGCTATGAATGCCATGCCGGGCGATGGCTGTTCTGACATTGACAATATTGGATGGTTCAAACATAAACAAGTTCTGGCATCAGTTCGGACCCTCCCTCATTAGTCCTTTCGGCGCGTTCCACAATACGTCCCGTAGAGTTGTACTGACTGAAATGATCAATCTCGGTCCGGATCTCTAGCTTCTCCGTATCATTGCGCGTTTTATTCAATTCCTACTTAGTTACTGTTCTGTATCACTGTTCACTTTTCATGGTTCTGCCCTCTTTATCCACTGCCTTACTTTCTGTACACAACTGTCAGGGACGTAACCAGGCGTACGCACGGACGCACGGGCTTCCACGTAATTTTTTCAAGTATACTTTTTTTCAGATAACGGGCGCATGATCGTCTACGTATATCAGGTTATTTTAATTTGACCTCGATTCCTACCGTGCACAACTCCGGATTCAACCGACGTTTGGGTTCAACGTTCAGAACAACACAAGCATTCGTAATGAGTTTGATACAAGGGAAATTGATTTGTTTTTCGTACCAAGACGTGAGACTACAAAGCAAGCTGAACCAGAGAGTGGACAGAGCCCTATCCCGACCTCTCCTGTTCCGATCCAAGCTAGTAGCAGTAGCAGCGATCCGGGTGCAGTGAGTCCCGCTTTTAAGCTCCCAGCACTG
>NW_018480063.1:336727-482365 GCF_002113885.1 Mizuhopecten yessoensis | reverse complement strand
TATATGTAGGTTCCCCTTGGTCCTAGCTGTGCAGGGCAATTTTAGAGACTGATCGGATAAACAACATGGCCGACAGGCAGCCATCTTGGATTTTGATAGTGAAAGTTTGTTATCGCTATTGCTCGGGAAGTACGGGAGGGATATTTCTCAAGTTTTAAATGTAGGTTCCCCTTGATCCCTCGTTGTGTATATTATATTTTGAGACTGATCATAAAAACAAAATGGATTAAAAGAAGAACTAAAGAGATCTTTCTCATATTGCAATGATCGATTCTATTTCTTTCACATTAAGTACTGTACTAGTAAATATGTGAAATGACAAACTCACTTTGAAGGTTGGCTTTCATACACATCAGTATTAAGTTTAGATCAAAAGTTACCTCAAGGTGCATTTACTGTTAACATGACTCGATCAAACAGATTAGAGGAAAGAAGAGAAAAGATCGAACTGACAAAGAACTAATGAAGATGGTACACAGGTGGGCGCCAAGATCCCTCTGGGATCTCTTGTTTTTATATACATGCTTCTTTGTTCGTCTTTCTAGTTATTATTTCACAAAACTTACAAACTTGGACCAATTTATGATAATACACCTCCTCCTTAGAGCATCATCTAGTCATCATGGCGCTACGCGTCTCTCATGTCAGATGATGCTAATATATAGGAGACTAGGCAGTATACCATTTAAGCAAACCTGTTACAGACGATGCAGCTTGGATGAAAAGCGTTGAGCTTGATGCTCCACATGGACATGGTTTATGGACTCTAGACCACTTTTTTACTTCAGAAAGATAATCTTGGTAGCTCTCTATATTCCAGATATTCCATATAAGGCACTCCTCTTCAATAGCAACCATCTGACTTCCTGAATCATGCCAACTTCACACAGTCACACAGACTCCTGTTCCACCACCACTACTTCGTTCTGTACAAGTTCCTGACGTGTTCACGGAGCTTTCTCTTGGCTTTGACTATCACCCCTACGTCACGCAGACACAGTGCCGACGAATTGTTTTTGCCTTAACCTAGATTATGCATCCTTCCTTCACTGCTTTCGTTGTCTTCGTTGTCCTTCTGGTTTTACCTTCACGCTTTCTTGTCTGGCCTTTCTGTCCATAACTGTCTCCCAGCATCAACACCTTGCCTGGCCTTTCTTGTCATATCTGTCTTTCGGCATCAACATCTGGTAGATTTTGGTGACGTTAAACTATCTTTGTTCCCGAGTTCTATAGTAGTATGCTAATACAGTCTCATTGTAATCGTTCCTGGTCTTTTGAAACCAGCGTTGTTGTTACTTGTTCTTGGTATACTTAAGACCTGGTTAATCAACCTGCTTGTTCCAGTCTTTCATTTTCTCGGCATTATAAATTATTGTAAATAATGATTTTTTTTTGATTTTCTTTATAATCTGTACTTACACCCCGTGCTTTACAAAATAAATATAATGCAAAGATTTCTAAAACATTTGATACACAATATCACTGACAGTAAATATATATCTCTCTCAAATATTTCGGTCACAGTGAATTAACAGTTATACTTAAATACAGCGGGATGGGGAAGTGTGCGTGTGTAAGTCTGTATAGCGATTCTAATGTACCGCTGTTGTTTACAACAGATATGTCTTCGCGATTCACGTTTACAATTCATCACTAACTGTCAGTAGTAAGGTAAAGGTAAAGGTCAGCCTCGGTGACAGATAGTCAACCACCTTATTACGGTAAACAAGTACTGGAAATATGAAGGAATCTACTGTTTTAAAATCATTCTGTCGATACAGAGAGCAAACTAAGCCCCTTGCTGCACCATAGTAGTATTACAGGCCACACGTAGGGTGGGGAACTGTGTCTATAGTGTTCCGATACATAAACACACATAGGGTTGAGAGAGCAAACTAAGCCCCTTGCTGCACCATAGCAGTATTACAGGCCACACGTAGGGTGGTGAACTGTGTCTATAGTGTTCCGATGCATAAATACACATAGGGTGGGGAACTGTGTCTATAGTGTTCCGATATAAAATACACATAGGGTGGGGAACTGTGTCTATAGTGTTCCGATACATAAATACACGTAGGGTGGGGAACTGTGTCTATAGTGTTCCGATACCTAAACACACATAGGGTTGAGAACTGTGTCTATAGTGTTCCGAACCATAAGTACACATAGGGTGGGGAACTGTGTCTATAGTGTCCCGATACATAAATACACATAGGGCGGGGAACTGTGTCTATAGTGTTCCGAACCATAAGTACACATAGGGTGGGGAACTGTGTCTATAGTGTCCCGATACATAAATACACGTAGGGTGGGGAACTGTGTCTATAGTGTTCCGATATAAAATAAACATAGGGTGGGGAACTGTGTCTATAGTGTTCCGATATAAAATACACATAGGGTGGGGAACTGTGTCTATAGTGTTACGATACATAAATAAACGTAGGGTGGGGAACTGTGTTTATAGTGTCCCGATACATAAATACACGTAGGGTGGGGAACTGTGTCTATAATGTTCCGATACATAAATACACATAGGGTGGGGAACTGTGTCTATAGTGTTCCGATACATAAATACACATAGGGTGGGGAACTGTGCCTATAAAGTTCCGATACATAAATACACATAGGGTGGGGAACTGTGTCTATAGTGTTCCGACACATAAATACACATAGGGTGGGAAACTGCGACTATAGTGTTCCGCATAAGTACACATAGGGTGGGGAACTGTGTCTATATTGTTCCGATACATAAATACACATAGGACGGGGTACTGTGTCTATAGTGTTCCGATACATAAACACACATAGGGTTGAGAACTGTGTCCATAGTGTTCCGACACATAAATACACATAGGATGGGAAACTGCGACTATAGTGTTCCGATACATGAATACACATAGGGTGGGAAACTGCGACTATAGTGTTCCGATACATAAATACGCATAGGGTGGGGAACTGTGTCTATAGTGTTCCGATATAAAATACACATAGGGTGGGGAACTGTGTCTTTAGTGTTCCGATACATAAATACACGTAGGGTGGGTAACTGTGTCTATTGTGTTCCGATACATAAATACACGTAGGGTGGGAAACTGTGTCTATAGTGTTCCAATACATAAATACACGTAGGGTGGGGAACTGTGACTATAGTATTCCGATACATAAATACACATAGGGTGGGAAACTTCGACTATAGTTTTCCGATACATAAATACACATAGGTTGGGGAATTGTGTCTATAGTGTTCCGATACATAAATACGCATAGGGTGGGGAACTGTGTCTATAGTGTTCCGATATAAAATACACATAGGGTGGGGAACTGTGTCTATATTGTTCCGATACATAAATACACATAGGACGGGGTACTGTGTCTATAGTGTTCCGATACATAAACACACATAGGGGTGAGAATTGTGTCGATAGTGTTCCGACACATAAATACACATAGGATGGGAAACTGCGACTATAGTGTTCCGATACATAAATACACATAGGGTTGGGAACTTTGTCTATAGTGTTCCGATACATAAATACAGATAGGATAGGGTGGGGAACTGTGTCTAGAGTGTTCCGATACATAAACACACATAGGGTTGAGAACTGTGTCCATAGTGTTCCGACACATAAATACACATAGGGTGGAAAACTGCGACTATAGTGTTCCGATACATGAATACACATAGGGTGGGAAACTGCGACTATAGTGTTCCGCATAAGTACACATAGGGTGGGGAACTGTGTCTATATTGTTCCGATACATAAATACACATAGGACGGGGTACTGTGTCTATAGTGTTCCGATACATAAATCCACGTAGGGTGGGGAACTGTGTCTATAATGTTCCGATAAATAAATACACGTAGGGTGGGTAACTGTGTCTATAATGTTCCGATACATAAATACAAGTAGGGTGGGGAACTGTGTCTATAATGTTCCAATACATAAATACACGTAGGGTGGGGAACTGTGACTATAGTGTTACGATACATAAATACACATAGGGTGGGGAATTGTGTCGATAGTGTCCCGATACATAAATACACGTAGGGTGGGGAATTGTGTCTATAGTGTTCCGATACATAAATACAGATAGGATAGGGTGGGGAACTGTGTCTAGAGTGTTCCGATACATAAACACACATAGGGGTGAGAATTGTGTCGATAGTGTTCCGACACATAAATACACATAGGATGGGAAACTGCGACTATAGTGTTCCGATACATAAATACACATAGGGCGGGGAAATGTGTCTATACTGTTCCGATACATAAATACACATAGGGTGGGGAACCGTGTCTATAGTGTTACGATACATAAATACACGTAGGGTGGGTAACTGTGTCTATAATGTTCCGATACATAAATACAAGTAGGGTGGGGAACTGTGTCTATAATGTTCCAATACATAAATACACGTAGGGTGGGGAACTGTGTCTATAGTGTTACTATACATAAATAAACGTAGGGTGGGTAACTGTGTCTATAGTGTTCCGATACATAAACACACATAGGGGTGAGAATTGTGTCGATAGTGTTCCGACACATAAATACACATAGGATGGGAAACTGCGACTATAGTGTTCCGATACATAAATACACATAGGGGGGGGAACTGTGTCTATAGTGTTACGATACATAAATACACGTAGGGTGGGGAACTGTGACTATAGTGTTCCGATACATAAATACACATAGGACGGGGTACTGTGTCTATAGTGTTCCGATACATAAACACACATCGGGTTGAGAACTGTGTCTATAGTGTTCCGATACATAAAAACACATAGGGTGGGGAACTGTGTCTATAGTGTTCCGATACATTAATACACATAGGGTGGGGAACTGTGTCAATAGTGTTCCGATACATAAATACACGTAGGGTGGGGAACTGTGACTATAGTGTTCCGATACATAAATACACATAGGGTTGGGAACTTTGTCTATAGTGTTCCGATACATAAATACACATAGAGGGGGTAACTGTGTCTATAGTGGTCCGATACATAAATACACGTAGGGTGGGGAACTGTGACTATAGTGTTCCGATACATAAATACACATAAGGTGGGGAACTGTGTCTATAGTGTTCCGATACATAAACACACATAGGGTGGGGAACTGTGTCTATAGTGTTCTGATACATGAATACATCTTTGGCCTAGTATTCTTAATTAGTATTTCAATTACTCGGTTACGGCTTACCACAGGGACTGATAATCTGCCAGCACATGTCACAGTCAACCACTTGTTTACGTTAAATAAACCTATTTTTTGTATATCGGTACGACGATGCAGAAAGCCTAATTGAGTTAAGTCTTGCAGCACATTTCGGTTATTATTTTTACATAATGGACACTTAGCGATACTAAAAGTAAAATATTGAACATCAATGTCTAAAATGTTCCGAAATATTTCAAAGGAAGTAATACGAACAGAATCACAATCAATCAAGTTTCTTTTAAGCTTTAAGCAAGTGAAGTCCGAGTATTTTCTTGTGCATGCTTCACTTGACACATGTCGTGTTTAACCTACCTACCACTGCTAATGTTTCGTTTTCCCACTGAACTACTCATTTATAAGAAAGAGTTGTCTTTCCTGCCTTGGTAAAGACGAGTTTCGACACAGGCATTGTTTACTTGACGTAAGTATAAAATATATCTACTATAATTGTTTTATTTCACCACTGGCAGACTCGAGAGCATTAGAAAATCATTGATTTGACAGTTTGTGAAATTGGGAGTTTTCTTCTTGTTGATCTTTCCCTCTAGTTTATAACATATTTGTAATATTTTGTTGGGAGACAAAGAGACGAGTAGATATCGTACGTACATGCAATGGTTATTTTTAACGGGTGGAGTAAGCAAGGCCGATTTATGTGGGTTCAATACTTTAACTAATTCCAGGTAATTTAAACTAGTTTTGGCCAAATATAATATTACAATAAAATTTAGTAGTGTTTATATTTAAAATATAAAATCCGAAGCGGACTGTCCCCCACAAGCCCGGCTTCCCTCAGGCTGTGGCTAGATCACCTAGAATTCGACACTGACGGTGGAAGTATCATTGAAACATCGTATAAATGTCTAGATTTCTTACTCAGCTTTCGCGGATCTAGAAATTGATAGAACATGACAATATCTTTTAAAAGATTATTACTAAAGTAATTTGATAGATTATTATTATAGAATTTCATAGATTATTACAATATATTTTAATGGATTATTACTATAGCAATTTGATAGCTAATACAATATCTTTTCATAGATTATTAAGATAGAATTTGATAGATTATTACAATATTTTTAATAGATGATTACAATATTTTTAATAGATGATTACAATATTTTTAATAGATGATTACAATATTTAAAAAATGTTATTACTATAGTAATGCTAATAGATTATCAGTAGATTAACTTTTTGATAAAACATTATTTATTGCTGTACAAACACAATGCATACGGTTAATCTAGTTCTTGTTGAAAATTGACGAAATGAGTTGAACGTCATAGAAGTGACTTCTGTACGAGCAGCAAGCACAGTAAAATTGTGGTTAAAATTAGAAAGAAGGAATGGAGCCAGTATATCATCTTAATGGCATACTCAAGAAAAGGTAAAAAAAAAGGTTATTGGATTTCAACAGGAGAAGGAATACCGGTTACAAACGTACGGGAGCGTTACAGCTATAGCAAACTTTAATCCAATAAAACTTGTTCCATATGTTTGTTTTCTCGCCGTAAAGTCGTTCTACATATATCATACACTGTCGCTAATTAAATTACGTCCTGTAATGGGTAACCTAATTACGTGATCGCACACCTTTCCGTCATCTGCCCGTGTCTGGATCCGGTTTTAGACATGTAGGTACCGTATGTTACCGGGAACAGGGTAACGTGATGAATGGGGAATCCAACTTAATAAAACCAACCGTCTCCTGTATTATTAAAAGAACACCTTATTGTAATTTACAACCCGTGCATCTAAAACTTCTTGTCATTTTAAATGCACACTAGCTATAGTGGTCTTTTAGGAAGATTTTCCATTGCAATTGAAATGATTAAATGCGGGTCCAATTTCAATGATGTTTAGACAGAAAATTCTTTTCGATATTTCAAATGAAATGGAATGTTCATACAACCAATATAGTGTCGTTGGGCTCCCGGTATTTTATCTGTAATAATCCGTTCGCTGGAGATAAGTTGTATGTGATGATTGCGATGGGTTTCGATGAAGGTGGTCGGGTAGCGCAGTGGATTGCGCACTCGCCTTTCACAAAGACGGCCGGGGTTTGGTTTCCCGAACGGACATGGAAACCCTGTCTTGTAGCAATTTACTGTCTTGTGCCGTTACTGTTAACGCTTCGTCTGATTTCCGTGGATCAAAAAGAGCACATTGGTAAGGTCAAGTTGGCTGTTTCCATACGTGTACTTGTCTATGGTTGGGGTGTTGTTTCTCTCTCCTGATTGTCGTTTTTTTCTATTAAATACGCCAATAAAACATGAGTAAATAACCACTATTTGAACTTTAATTTACTTTATACACTTTGTTTATAGAAACAGTTTTGCGTTGATGTTTTACCAAAATACGGAAATGAAATATTTCCAGTCAATGACTTATTCGAAGATTTTGTGGATATAATTATATGTAGTATACTTCAAATTTGAAACATATCATTGTTTCTTTCCGTTCTCAAACAAATTCAGGACGATGATTTGTTTTCCTGGTAGACTGAAGGGTTCCCTGCAGTCGCTGGAATCTGTTCCAATTAATCAAATTAAAAAATTAGGAGCTGGATAGTTTCCAAGTGCAGGAAACGATATGTAAAAATAATGCTTCAAATAATTAAGGACCAGGTATGATAACAGCTAGTTTTGATTTACCGATGTGCTCTGTTAGAAGGAAACGGCATAAGACAACAGTTGCCAACAGTAAGGGGTCACCTGCCCGACCACGGGGGTTTTCTCCAGATATTCCGGTTTCTTCTTACATGAAGACTCCTTGATTGCTTTCATCCAGGTCAACAAGAAAGACTAATTCAGTTGAAATAACTTGTTACATAATTGTTTTAAAGTTTATATTTACGAAGACGACTAGATGACGGTGCCACGGATGACGACGATAATAGTGAAGATGACGACGATGACAACGACAATACAACAACTAAGTTTAGTGAAAAACAGCTGTCGATGTCAGGCTATAAAATCTGACGACGAAGCCAATTAATAACACAAACAGCGATAGCGAACTTGAAGACGATATTGACGCTGATGAAGACAACGAGAATAGCGACGATGATAACTGTAGGCCCGCATGTCTACAAACGTCTCGGATACTCTTAATTAAGAGTCAAAGAGGTATTGATGTCGTCACAAATTTTGTTTTTCTTGATTTATTTTTTATTTTTGTTGTTGTGGCGCTGCGAGTTGTTCCCTGGGATCAGATGTCAACGGAGTTTGCCCCTAGGTTTTGATAATACTATGGATCAAAGAGTAAAACGCAGATTCTGTAGTACATCAGGGAAAACTTCGTCTGATTAGGGATGCTTCGTTTGATCAGGAATTGCAATACGACAACAAAGGATAAAGAACATAACAATAATACAAAACAATGGACAACATTGTAAAACAATGGACAACAAAACAATGGACAACAAAACAATGGACACAAAACAATGCATTGATTGGTGTTTTAAAGATAAATTACGATCATAGCTATGTGCTGTACTCTTGATAACGACTGATTGCTTCACCTTAAAAACTGCATGTAATAACCACACTCCAAAATACTCCTGAGCAGTGTAATAAAAGATGAAACATTATGTTAAGAAAAGTTCAAGATTTCAATTCATGTTGCGTTTTTTAAGTCAAAAGGTTTCGAGGTTGGCTTTATTGAGCTCGGTAATTACTTAAGCCTCTCAATTCGCCTGACACATTAATCACAGTACTTAACTTATAACAGATGGTTTAGATCTAGCTGGTTACACTAATCAAGTGTTCAAACCAATCCAATCTGGCAGTCTGTATGGACAGCCTTAAGTCTGACGTGAATCATAGTTTCAATGTTATGATGTTTTAAAAAGCCCGACTTTTATGCTGTTAGTTTAATTAACATTCAAATAAAACTGACATGCTTGCAATAATTTTTAAGAGATGAATTCGGCATTTAACCTCCTTCAAAGCGGTCTTCAAAGTGATATTTAAACGCTCAGAGAATGTGTTCCTGTACGAAAGTGACAGAGCGTGTGTAACTTATTTATACGACGAATAGGGTTAACAACGATATGAAGTTGTAACCGTGCTTTTTGAAAATAACGCAATTGTATTTACTGAAAACAATTTATTTGTGTTTATTCAGTAGTATTTGTGTGTGGGAATATAGGAATTAATTTTCAATATAGAGGTTGATTTAGTGCTAGCATCATACATGCATTCTTATAAAAATATACCACTCGTGCTTATTGATGTGGAATGTATCTAAGTTTATAGATGTTGAATCCATGTTTACTCATTGGGATATTTGTCATGATTTTTTTTATTGAAGACATTATTGTATGTGTTTATTGAAGATGGATCAGTATCTACTCATTGGAGTCATATTTGTACGTGCTTATTGCAGTAGAATATATACATGTACATGCTAAATGCAATATAATTTATACATGTATATGCTTATTGCAATATAATCTATACATGTATATGCTTATTGCAGTAGACTATATAATACTAATTGCAGTTGAATTTACACATGCTAATTACAGTTGAATCAATACATGTCAATTGCAGTAGAATGTGCAAAAGAATCTATACATGTACATGCTAAATGCAATATGATCTATACATGTATATGCTTATTGCAATATAATCTATACATGTATATGCTTATTGCAGTAGAATCTATACATGCTAATTGCAGTTTAATAAAACATGCTAATTGCAGTTGAATCAATACATGTCAATTGCAGTAGAATCTATACATGCTAATTGCAGTTGAATCTACACATGCTAATTGCATTTGAATCAATACATGTCAATTGCAGTAGAAACTATAAATGCTAAGTGCAAAAGAATCTATACATGTACATGCTAATTGCAAAGGAATCTATACATGTAAATGCTTATTGCAGTTAAATCTACACATGATAATTGCAGTTGAATCAAACATGCTAATTACAGTAGAATCTATACATGTACATGCTTATTGCAATAGAATCTATACATGTATACATGTACATGCTTATTGCAGTTAAATATACACATGCTAATTGCAGTTGAGTCAAAAATGCTAATTGCAATAGAATCTATACATGCTAATTGCAAAATAATCTATGCATGTGCATGCTAATTGCAGTAGAATCTATACATGCCTATTGCAATATAATCTATACATGCGTGTTGCAGTTGAATCAATTTATGATATTTGCTGTAGACTCTGTCATACTTATTCCAATAGAACCCATACATGCTCTTTGAAGTAGAATCTATACATGCGTTTTGCAGTTGCTTCAATCCACGTTTGTTGTAAATGAATCTATGCGTGCTTATTGCAGTTGAACACTCGGCATTTGTAAAGTTTGTAAAAACTATTTCTGAGCGATGTCTGTAAAAAGAGAATTTCTGTAGATGTAATTGTAATATTGTTTTGAAGTAGTTGTGTTGTAACAATAATGATGTAAGAAATATTCCTGTACGACGTTGTTTTCATTTTTGCTTATTTTTCTTCCCCTGTTGATTGTTTCAGAGTCTTCGCAACAGCTTACGTTATATATATGTAAGTATTTCTGATTTATGTTTTTACAATTTTGTTGCAAATGTATAAATACTCTGTGCTCTGTTGTCGCCGTATCATTTAGAGGAGATGTTGTAAACTGTTATCATTCAAAGCCGATACGATGGTCTTTCTGTTCACGTTTAAGTGCTATTTTGAACACCTTCCCGGGATAGGCCGAGTGTGGGGTCGGCATCGGTTTGATCAATTAAGTTGGTTTTATTCATTTTTATAAAGGCTGAAAGGCTATTTTTACAGAGAACATTTCGTCATCAGGAATGCTTCCGTTGACAGGGGCAAGTGGTAATAATAATGTCCTGTTTTTGGCTGCTTTCTAAAATCATCTCCCGTAGGCGGAACAATAATCGATTGTACCTCTAAGCATGACGTCAGAGAATCGGTTGGGACGCTGACCGTTACCTGGAGCCACAAAGCTAAGGTATCATGTAGCATACAACAAACCGCCGCGGCATTCTAGCTATCCGTGGGTGAGAGCAATATCACAACAACTTGACATAAACTAGACATTTTTTTTTATTCAAGTGGATTTATTTATTTTATTGGAACAACTGATTACAAAAAAGCATTAATTCAACAGGGCCTGCTACATCTTGGTCGACAAAGCTTCGTTGGAATGAGTTGTCGGTCGATTCGCCTCTTCTATTCGTTGTCATTATTCACCTATTGTATCCTAATCAAAGAGGCGCTTGCTATCACCAGATCAAAGATGGCCGCCACGTAACGTGCCGTATCTTCAATTATAGCATGTCACACGGAGATTTAACAAGTCTCTTCACAGCAGTTTTTACACACGTCAAATAAAGACAGACCAAAATGAAATTGATTACAGGGTCTGAATAAAGCACACAGCTTTTTTCTTCGAACACACGATCGTTCTGTATTTTCAATCAAGAAAACTTTGACGCAAACTAATAGGATAATCCCCAAAGAAAATAGAATCATCCACACGGTGATTCCCGTTTGTTAAACAAACATGTCCGCTATCTGATTACTACGGCCATGGGACTCAAACATTTAAGATTGGAATTGTTAAGATGCGTCTTGAGGTTTCTTATTTTCTATGATTTCTTAAAGATTTTACATGAGATTTAGTTTAATCAGGAAGCTGTTTTTAAACAACAATAGGCAATCGATATCAATTGCTCATTATATAAGGATATTGATGTCTCAGCGTTATGATGAACAGCACTTGCCTAACAAGTCAGACATTTACTTATCTATCGTATATACTAGCATTTAACGATTTATTGGGAATATTATCCTTAACATTGAAACATACCAGAACACGCATTAACCGTTTCCAGCCACGTATAAACGGCACAGGTAGTTGGCATTCATACTGACTATGAACGCCAACCCAATTTATTTCGTTTTTAAATTAAAGTTTTCTCTGCAAATACAACGACACAAAAGCAAGCATCAATCGTTACACGCTGTTGAAAGCTCTGACAAGACTTTCATTTCCAGATCTTCCTGTTCTGTTATGTTGCTTAGGGATCGCTGTTACAGTAACCTCCCCTTAATTTTGTTTTTGATATAAGCGACTTGGCCAGAGTGCTTCCGTTGCCCAGGTATAAAGCGATAGTATACATGCAATAATCTGAAGTCCATGCTTCCAATCCCGGTAGAGCCCTGCTATTTTGTCACCGTTCTGAAAACACCTCTGTTGACTATATTTGGTTTATGCCATCTTAATCATGTTTTCAAAAAAGTCCCGCAAGGTTTCTTTTTTCAGAAATGATTTGGCAAAGCTATAGTCAGGCCGGGAACACCGTTTCCAATTCTTAGTTACAGTTTTTGGCAGTGGGACGGAGATCCTTAATGCGGTAACAGAAACACTCAGTAGTCTAACATAGACAAATGGTTAACATACCAAGTCATTTCCAGTGCCGTTTAATGCCGTTCTGTCGGCTCAAACACACTTTCATTTTATTTAGATACCCGAAACCAACCGCTCTTTGCTTAAATTGCCAACAAATTCCAAAAAGTCGTTAAACTCTGAATTGTCAGTTAAAGCATGGTGTCAATAAAAAAGGCTATTTCGGAGAAAATATATGATGCAATTTACTACAAGGAAAGGTGGATAAGGAATGAATCGATGCCGGGATTTTGCTACATGCAATAAGTTTCTACTTGACGAAATTAAAAAAACAAACTGGATGGGAACTTGCTGGTGTTTTTATCGTTAATCGATCAATAACAGATGGTTCCATTCTGTGTTTGGTATGCTTATGTACCGATGTCTGAGTTCCATAAAAATTTTCATAAAAAAGGCGTCAAATCCAAGAGTTATGGAGATTCACGTGTTCCGATTTTGAATGCCGGTTTTTTTCTTCGTTTCGAACATGTAGATCTTATGTTTTTCTTTTTCCCCCGCGCAATTTCATAAAAGTTTATTTTTTCTTTTTCCAGCAAAATTGTTTACTTTCACTTTTGCACTACGTCATGAGCAGGTTGTTGGATATTTCTTTATTACTAGATCCACATAAAACGAATCGAATATTAAAGAAAATTAAAGAATGCATTAATTGAAGCTAAAATAGAGACATATATATATTAAGAATTTCATTTCATTGCGTGATATATTTTATAGATTAGGGTTGCCGTTTGATCAGATTTCAATTCTCAGGGGAACAGTCTACACGTTTGAGATATTAAAGATGAACTCGGAATTACGATTAAGGTAGTACCATAAAGCATCAATCTATATTTACTGTTTTTCAAAATGATACTTCTTGTGATTGATGTGGTGTATTACAGTGGTAAATAGTGTTCTTTTTTCCTGATCCTGATCTCGGCTACCAGTCAGTGTCGCTTTCCATCCAAAACAATACAGTTTTCATTGACTAATCCTGTGATTTATTGATAATTTATTTCAGTACGTAAAACGATTGACATGTTGACGGTGTCGCTTGGCTGTACGTAAGATAGTTAATGGAGACGCTAAGATGTACGTATGATTGAGGGAAACAGTCTTATTATGGTTGAGAGACACGCTTAGGTGTAGTATGATTGTATGATTATCTAGGAAAACCCTAGGCTTTTAATGTATGATGCTTCAGGAATAATAATAATAATAATATAATATTTCGAGGTTCTTATATACCGCTTTGTAACAACCTAGTTCGTAGGTCGTCTCAAAGCGGTTTACAAATTATTATTCGTGGTTAAAGGGCCTTTGCAACCAGCCAATATCTTTCTCAACTTCCTGGGGAGCATACATCTGGTGCTGCCATTTCGGCGCTCACAGCGAGCATTCAACAATTCTAGCACTGCTCAACCACGTACTCATTTACAGCTGAGTAGACTGGAACAAGTGGAGTAAAGCATCTTGCTCAAAGATACAACACAATGTCGAGCCGTGACTCGAACCCGCAACCCTTCGGCTACGAGCCCGGCGTCCTACCACTAGACTACCGTGCCTACAATATGCGGTGTTTACCGTATCATGACAGAGAGACAGCCTTATATGGCAAGCCAACTTAACATTTATTCAAGGAGCAATGTCGATCCTGTATTTCATCGAATTATATAAGATATCTTATATAATTACATAAGATACCTCATATACAATAAAGATATCTTATATAGCATATGAGATATCTTATATACGATATAAGATATCTTATATACTATATGAGATATCTTATATAGAAAACTAAATGAGATATATTATATACGATATTAGATTTCTTATATAGCATCTCATTTAATTTCTATATAAGATATCTTTTATATTATATAAGATATCTCATATGCTATATAACATATCTTATATATTTTTTTGAAATACAGGATCGACATTGCTCCTTGACTAAATGTTAAGTTGGCTTGCCATAGTCTTAGGTGTACGTATATTGATTGTGTATTATGCTTGAGATATACTCTAGGGCGTACGTATAATGATGTATAACGTATAACGAGGAATACGCTATATTTTCTGTATAAGGCGTGAGGAAAATTAGCCTTCACTGACGTTACAGAGAGAGACTCTTTCCTAATAGGCTAGTGATATTACTCTCTCAGAACGTCAGGGCGAGGCTATCTCTTTTAGTGACATTTTCTCTTTTTTTCAAACTGTAGATCGAGACTCTCTCTTTTTAGTGACGTTCATTCTCCTTTCACACTGCAGAACCAGACTCTCTCCGTTTATAGACGTTTACTCTCCTTATACACTTTATCACTCTCCTTATACACTACCTTACTCTCCTTATACACTTCTTTACTCTCCTTATTCACTACAGAACCAGACTCTCTCCGTTTATAGACTTTTACTCTCCTTATACACTTCTTTACTCTCCTTATACACTACTCTACTCTCCTTATACACTACTTCACTCTCCTTATGCACTTCTCTACTCTCCTTATACACTACTCTACTCTCCTTATACACTACTTTACTCTCCTCATCCACTACTCTACTCTGCTTATACACTACTTAACTCTCCCTATACACTACTCTACCCTCCTTATACACTACTTCACTCTGCTTATGCACTACTTTAGTCTCCTTATACACTACGCTACTCTCCTTATACCCTACTCTACTCTCCTGATACACTACTCTACTATCCTTATACACTACTATACTCTCCTTATACACCACTCTACTCTCCTTATATACTTCTTTACTCTCCTCATACACTATTTTATTCTCATTATACACTACTCTACCCTCCTTATACACTACCTAACTCTCCTTATACACCTCTTTACTCTCCTTATACATTCCTCGACTCTCCTCATACACTATTTTACTCTCCTTATAAACTACAGATCGAGACTCTCTCCGTTTCTAGACTTTTACTCTCCTTATAGACTACTCTACTCTCCTTATACACTTCGCTCCTCTCCTCATACACTACTCTACTATCCTTATACACTACTTCCCTCTCCTTATACACTTTATCACTCTCCTTATACACTTCGCTCCTCTCCTCATACACTATTTTACTCTCCTTATACTCTTCTTTACACTCCTTATACCCTACTCTACTCTCCTGATACACTACTCTACTATCCTTATACACTACTATACTCTCCTTATACATTCCTCGACTCTCCTCATACACTACTCTACTCTGCTTATACACTACTCTTCTCTCCTTATACACTTTATCACTCTCCTTATCCACTACCTTACTCTCCTTATACTCTACTTTACTCTCCTTATACACTACTTTACTCTCCTTATACACTACTAAACTCTCCTTATACACAACTCTACTCTCCTTATACACTACTTTACTCTCCTTATACATTACTCTACTCTCCTCATACACTATTTTACTCTCATTATACACTACTCTACTCTCCTTATACACTACTTAACTCTCCTTATACACTACTTTACTCTCCTTATACACTATTTTACTCTCCTTATACACTACTCTACTCTCCTTATACACTACAGATCGAGACTCTTTCCGTTTAGAGACGTTTACTCTCCTTATACACTACTCTACTCTCCTTATACACTACTTTACTCTCCTTATACACTACTCTACTCTCCTTATACCCTACTTCACTCTCCTTATACACTACTCTAATCTCCTTATACAGTACTTAACTCTCCTTATACACTACTCTACTCTTCTTATACACTACTTTACTCTCCTTATACACTGCTTAACTCTCCTTATACACTACTCTACTCTCCTTATACACTACTTCACTCTCCTTATACACTACTCTAATCTCCTTATACACTACTTTACTCTCATTATACACTACTTTACTCTCCTTATACACTACTTTACTCTCCTTATACACTACTTTACTCTCCTTATACACTACTTTACTCTCTTTATACACCACTCTATTCTCCTTATACAGNACTACTCTACTAACCTCATACACTACCTTACTCTTCTTATACACTACTTTACTCTCCTTATACACTACTTTACTCTCCTTATACACTACTCTACTCTCCTTATACACTACTTAACTCTCCTTACACACTACTCTACTCTCCTTATACACTACTCTACTAACCTCATACACTACCTAACTCTCCTTATACACTACTTTACTCTCCTTATACACTACTTTACTCTCCTTATACACTACTTAACTCTCCTTATACACTACTCTACTCTCCTATACACTACTCTACTCTCCTTATACACTTCAGATCGAGACTGTCTCCTAGTTGTGCCTTTTACTGTTATACTTTCCACAGGTGTGATGGTTCCGAAAAGAGTGCGATGCGATAACTATAATCAATTTGAGCTTCGTCTGCACAGCATTTTCACTAATTAATTCAAGGTCATACAAAAGCCCTGACAATGAATTCCAATGAAAACTTCATTACATTTTTCCAATTTATTTTATTTCTGACAGTCTATGTCCAGCACAAGGGAATAAGATAAAGCTAAAATGTAGTTTTCAAGGATGTTTTTCATGAAAATAAAACCCATCTTTACCAGAGTTTCTACATTTAGATAAAATGAGAAAATTGATTAAATACGCTTGTTTTCATTAAGCATTCATCATTTAACTTGCCATACAATGATTAAACAATTTCGATTTGTGTGTGCTATGTTTTCTGTGTTTGTGGCTATTGACCTTGTGTATGGTACACACCCATAAATGATAACGATTAAATCGCACCCGAGACCCAAGCAACTAATCGCACCCATGAGGCAAACAACTAATCGCACATATTATGCAAGCAATTGAACGGAAGCATTGATTTCATCCTCGTAATTAATATTTATATGAACCATGCATGAATAAATAAATTTCGATGTAACAAATTTGCATAGTATCACACAACAACCTAATGATTGAAAAGCAGAGATTCATAGAGAAATGAATGAGAGAAAATGACTGTGTTAGGTACAATTGAACGAACAATATATACAAGAATGCCAGGTATTTTGATAAATTAAACAGAGATCAGCCACTGACATGCATGAATTGAAAAGTCAACAAGGTGTTTAATATAGCGTTAATAGTGAATTTTATTGGGATAGGAAACACAACTGAGCAAACTCCGTAGAGTTTTAGGTACAACAGATTGGGCTAAAAACCGCTGCTGAGAGGAAACCTCGTACAATATTTGTGGACAATCATATTGGGCTAGGAACCACTGCAGAGCAAATTTCGTACATAATTTGTGATGCATTAGATTGGGTAAGGAATCACTGCAGAGCAAGCATCGAACAGAATTTGTGGTACATCATATTGGGTTAGGAATCACTGCAGAGCAAGCATTGAACAGAATGTGTGGTACATCCTATTGGGTTAGGAATCACTGCAGAGCAAGCATCGAACAGAATTTGTGGTACATCATATTGGGTAAGGAATCACTGCAGAGCAAGCATTGAACAGAATGTGTGGTACATCATATTGGGTTAGGAATCCCTGCAGAGCAAGCATTGAACAGAATGTGTGGTACATCCTATTGGGTTAGGAATCACTGCAGAGCAAGCATTGAACAGAATGTGTGGTACATCATATTGGGTTAGGAATCCCTGCAGAGCAAGCATTGAACAGAATGTGTGGAACATCATATTGGGTTAGGAATCACTGCAGAGCATGCATCGAACAGAGTTTGTGGTACATCATATTGGGTTAGAAACACTGCAGAGCAAGCATCGAACAGAATTTGTGGTACATCATATTGGGTTAGGAATCAGTGCAGAGCAAGCATCGAACAGAGTTTGTGGTAAATCATATTGGGCTAGAAACACTCCAGAGCAAGCATTGAAGAGTTTGTGGTACATCATATTGGGTTAGGAATCACTGCAGAGCAAGCATGGAACAGAGTTTGTGGTACATTATATTGGGCTAGAAACACTGCAGAGCAAGCATTGAACAGAGTTTGTGGTACATCATATTGGGTTAGGAATCACTACAGAGCACGCTTCTTACAGAATTTATGGAACATTATATTGAGTTAGGAAAGGAATCACTGCATATAAAATGCCTTACAGAAGTGTATGGTATACTCTAATTGGCTGATAAACTCATTCAGTGTACAGTATTATTTCTTAAATATATATCTTCACTGATTTTCGTCGGGATTCCCACGTAGATAATTAGATAACTGTCATTTGAACACTACCACGAGAACTGTTAAGACGGACATTTAAATTTTTGACAATATTTGATTAATTACATTTGGTGTCCCACCGTTCGTGACGAGTTTGTGTTGTGTGGTATTACATTAACCTCAGTCGCGTTGCTACACAGCACAGTAACAATTAATGTGGACAGACATACTATTTATTGATCATGTATCATTAACATCCACATATTTTTAATTGATTTAATACAAATTCAATGAATTAAGGTATTTTCGACATTGTGACATATCATCTCAAATGATAGAGAATTGCTGGAGCCAACCTAGCGATGCATTGTGCTACATAAAACAGACGGATCAGCGCTATTTAGGAGGAAGATTTATAAGTTTCGAATTGATATTGAACAATCATTTAATACCAATAATGGTTATTTTCACAAATGTACTCTGTTTCTATGGTAACCGTAAGAGCTAATGTTGTCTGTAATTCCTGCAGATCCTCTGTCTATTCCGTCACATGGATTGAAAACACCTAGCAGGGACATCTGTCGCCATTTATATCCAAAATGAAATTGAGCCGGCTCGGTTTTCTGGGGTCTATCCTTTAGGATTTTCCTGATATTGCTGAGGCTCGAATAGGGTTATTATCCATCTAAACCTCTGATTGCTATGTAGTAGTTATTTTATTCTGAAGTGTTTTTCTTTAGATGTCGTCGGTTTCTACAGACGATACAGTCACGTGGTATACCTAACGACTAATTGAAACGAATTGACTTGGTCTGAAATGGTCAAGCAGGTGAATATCAAAATAGCCTTTGAACATTAGACGACTTTTTTCGTTTTTGTGGGACATATTTTTCAAAACAATAAGTTCTAAAGTTGACACTAAAGTCAATTTGTGAGAAATCTGTTGGAAGTATGTACAAAAATAAAAGGATCACAGTTAAGTAAATCTGTTTGGAGCTTTTGTCTAGTAAGGAGTTTTCACTTCCTGTGAAAGACATGCATGCTTTTTATTAGTTTTTGTTCTTCTTCTTACCATGGTTTCGTTAACACTACACTGTATATCTTCTTACGAGTTGAAGCTAGGCTAGTAACCAATGGGTGTTTGATTGTGGCTGGCATTGCGTTATCACAGCTTCATTTTGGGCCGATTAGAAATTCGGGATGGCCGTCGTGGACGCTGGTTAGTTGATTTAAATCTCCACATTCTCCAATGCTACAATATAATATATATCTTATCAAAAGTGATATTAATGAGCATTTGGTATGGTATGAAGACAGGTGATACACAACGCTTTGTTCCTTATCGTGATGAGCCAGTATATATTATTAAAATATAGTAAGCGCCGTAACCCAATGGTTTCGTGTATCCGGTTCAGCCGTTTCAACAAGCTGAATATTAAAAGTAAACGACAGGCTCAGATTTAAACCGAGGCTGACCATTGGACAATTCGGCACTTATATTTAGGGGTCCTCACGTGCGTGACCGAAATCAAAATGCTGACTATTCAATTATTTCTTCAAAAAATAAGGTCGATTCACATTAATTTTTCATGAAATGTTATGAATTTTAGTGCACGCGTAAGAAGGTCATATCATTCTTGATATATTGTTTTTTTATTTGCCCCTCCGAAAATGTGCATTAACGTACACCTGTAATGGGTGTAATTTTACATTTATGTTTTACTGTATAGTACTGTAGTACTGTATTGTACATAAATGCTGTATGTTGTATTTTGTTTCTGTACTGCGAACTATTGCATGTCAACAAGGAAAAAATGGGATAGCAGTAATATAAACGTCCTTGTTTAGCGAAAATATCCTTGACATGTAATTTTCCTTTTTTCCCAAAAATGTCAAAACCGGGAAACACAATTTCAAAACTATGACAGCAAATTATTTTGTGATTTAGCTTCAGGATTTTTCTTCCTTCTGTCAAGAGTAGCTCATGATTTGAAAGCTAATTATGTTTTTGTGCAAAACATTATCAGTTTCATTTGATAATGCATATTTATTCATGCATAATTCACAGACCCAAACCTTAACAACCCCGTCTTCATTATCATCTTTCCCTTTCATAGATATTTCTTTAGTCTTCTTGATAAGTTTCAAGAGCGTGAATCATTCATGGGTTTTTGAAATTAGTCGTAAGTCGGAAGTTGTGCACAGCTGGCGAAGGAAATGAAATTGACATGTTCTAAAGGGTCGTGTGCAAATTTTTATGGCATGGAGTGAACAGAATAAGTGATATTGTCAGATTCCACATGCATTATGTGCGCATATCTCTTTTATTTGACTGAAATTCTATATATCCGAATGTTAAAGATAATACAGAAATATTTTCTGATCTGGGTCCCAGTTGGACTCCAATGAAAACCGCCTTCTTTTCTAAGAGTGACTCTTGTGAGATTCTGACGTGTCTAATTGACATTTCAGGTCTCATCATTCATATTCTAATAAGGGACGGATGGTTTAGCGCCACCTGGTGACGGAAATAACAGGGTTTTGTTTATTGGCAACAGACAAGAATGACGATGTATCTATTTTGGTTTTGACATGAATACAATGCCCATTTTTCATCCGTATTTCAAACTTATAGCAATGCGTTTTTGCATGATAACATATTCTACACATGATGAGTCAGTGCAATCATTGTTGTAGAGTACCTAGAGTACCATTGGAATCAAACTAACTTGCTTTGTCTTTGTCATTATTCGTTTAGTAAAGACATGTAAAGCTTATGACGAAGCCTGTCAAATTCAGTTTGCTTGGTAATAATTCCGCGAGCTCACTACTGCACATGTCGTGTTGGTGTAATTTCTGCGAGATCTCCATACTGAGTAAGGTCGATTCTTATTATGTACATTGACTTATAGCCACCTCCAACCATCAACCCCCTCACAGGCACATATAATGGAAGGTATGACCCCTCCATTATCCGATACAGTTTTCCCCTTGCATCAGCTCCCCTCCTACTATCCATTACCTTGAGTTACCTGAGAACAATTGGCATTATAAAGCTTCGCACTGATTACCGTATATGTGAGAACGAGCATCCATTTTAACCTTTCTGCTAAAATTAGTTATGACACGTTTAACAAGAAATTGTAGTTAACAAATAAGTTAACTGTTGTACCCAAACGTTTTAAGTTGTTAATGTTCCGAAGAGTTTAATAGGCACCTTTCTTCTTACGGTACTTAGTACTGGATGCCTTATGTATAGGAATGGAAACCATTTGAATCTTGGTACTGATGGCAATCTTAGTCAATATAACACTAAATGGAAACGAAGAATCCAATGAAACCCACTATCTTCACATTACAACTGTAGATTTCACTTTTAATTCCACATTGACAATTAACTCCAAATTTAAACAATCCAATACCATATTTACCATTTTAGACTATTTTGACCTCGTTAAGAAGAATTTAACACAATTCAGCATAGAGTGTATATATTGCGTGTTATTGGTTAAAGAGTAAACAGCAAAATATCAGGAAGGACTAGTTGTATGTAACGTTACGATTATGATGTCATAATAATGATGACATCAACAATTGGGCCATGGTATGCTTAGCTGATAAAATAAATGCAATGCTAACGTGATATAACGAGGATGTGACAGTGCCAGTAAATGTTAAATATATTGAACCTGAATGCGAATTGAAAGAAATTGTGTACAGTATTGTGAATATTCCATCTTATGTAAAGTTGACATTACTTTATTGACAGTAAGTAATTGGTTTAGATTAATGTATCGTGTATCTTGTTCAATAAAAACAATTACGTCAATGGAAAATAAATCAAACGTTAATATTATGACATCACAATAACATGACGTCAACAATTGGACCATGGAAACATGCATTTGGTAAGGGGAATGTAAACTTTGTCATAAACTTTGGTCTTCAAAGGTACACACTGATGGTCTATCGGTGAAATTATAAATAAACGCACTTTATTTGATCTAACGTTAATTAGGAAACATTCAGTTGCCACAGCCTCTTTAACTTGACTGAAACAGAAACAGTCTAACAGACGCTGAAATAAAGATACCGCTAAAATAAGTGAGTTTACGGTTCCACCTAAATGGAATTACAGTATCTTATGTTATGAAAATTGCTTACTCTACAAAACGTTATGGGTCCGTCCTATACGTGACTGTCCTAAATTCCAGGAACCTCCCACAACATTGACCTTCCGGATTGCTTTCTGCCACCATGACCTTGCCAACAGGTGCTCTCTGAAGGTGAGCCAAGAACATTCAGCATTTGGAGACCACACAAACTAGTGACGTGGTATTGAGGAGGTGGATCCGACAGAACAACAGCGAGGCATTCCAACACCAACAAGCGGGCCAAGTTCTACACCACCCCGTAGTGTTATATTACCGTAGGTTACTGTAACAGATCGGGTATAAATGTCATGCCATTATTGTATCAACACTGTTCCGGTCTGTATGTTAGTATCACAAGTGACGTTCAATACGGACGTGGGACACGAGATACATTTATTTCTGGCTACCTCTTCTTTTGTAAACACCTCAACTTACTGAACATCTATATCGAGCCTATGGAACCGTTTGTATTCAATGTATGTATAGAAGTACAAGTACTGTTTTTTTTTCGGAAGACCAGTACACAATAGCGCTTAGCTATGGTTGCATTCTTCTATACCAAACCACTACAATATTACTAGACACAAAAAGCAGTTTATTCTATTATATATGATACAAGTTAGGTTATTAAGGAAAAAAATATGATCCATGTCACTTTCTACCAGTCTTTCACTGAAAACCGATCAAAATGTGGGAATACCCATAGGAAATATTAAAATTAGATGTGATTTTTTAAACATAAAAGAGCATAGCCATTATAAAATTATCAAGCCCTAAACCATTATATAAAAGGTTATCCCAGACACCAGACAATAAAACCCTTATCGGAACACATTCCAAGTAATCAACTCCCAAAGGGATACAGAGTACACGCATCCCTGTGTCAAACCTAAACCTGATCAATACGAGGAGATATGCCACATTTCGGCTATATCAAACTATCCGATATTACCAGATTTAAATAGTACTAGTGCAGATGTTACTAAGTTAAAAGCACAGTCTTTCCTCTCCAGCATTACTATTGCTAATCCAGATCTTCGACAGCGAACTGATTGAGCTTGTAGATGATGTCTCCGACAACATGTACGGTGGAGACCCGGACTCGACATTCTCGATCAGAATGTTTCAATCAGTTCATTATACTCTAAATATAAGTCGGGCTTGATTATGCAAAGCGATACATTTAATTCCTATTTTTTGGACAAAATTTCGTTTTGGATGGATTTATGAACTGATCAAGGCTCAATCGTTTGCCAAGAAAGTACAAAAAAAACCACTTTATTTAAAAAAAAAACCAACCCAGATTATAATCCCATTTATCACTGGCAAAAGTTTTTTTTAATTTTTATTATTTAACGGTGTGTTTTAGACGGTTATGAGTGACGCACATCGATATTCTCAGCTTTGCCTTTGACATATGCTACAGTACAAACGCACCTAAAATTTTGATAGCGGCATTAATATTTCATAAATTCATTTTAGACTGAAACGTTTACGGGGTCCATTTACAGAGTAATCGCCACGCCTGTAGGGTGGTTTATTGTCAAACATGCACATGAACAGGTCAAATGTCTCTAAATTAGTCAGCCTTAGCTGGTCACACGATTAGGCCATACACACGACGTGTATAAGTCTATCGTCACTCTATCATGCCAATAGAAAGGCCATAAATGCATGAATGTGTGCATATTTAGAAAGCATGCTACCACATTCACAAGGCTCCAAATGAAACCCAGCGTGAAGTCTTTGTTCACGAACACGAGGAAAACATGTAAAAACAGTAAAGTCGCCATACAAAATCCTTTGTGGAGCCTTACAAGCCAATACATCAAAGTCAACATTTAATGACAAAAACATGGATTTCGTCTCATTTATATGTGGAGCCCTGTCGAGACCCCAGGGAGCTGGTCAAAAGGATAGACTCGGTAACGCGATGCGGATTCAATCGCGACACTCGGGTTACGATTGTCCGGCGCCATGGCCGAGTTTATGGGGGAACTGAAACCTTCCGGGGCTGATGGAAGGTAGAAATACACAGATTGATATGGTGTAATGTTTTATAGAACAGAAATGGTTCGAAGGAGTTCAGTGATACAATTATATACCACAATGTATTCAAGCTTACAAACTCGCAATGTTTTAGAGAAAACCTCATGAACATCGTTTTGCCAATCATGCATGTCTGGCATGCTTTCTGAATTAATACGTGAAACAGATAAAATATATCACAATGGCTTCTTGTTGAATACGCAGTATATAAATGGGTCAGGTTTTTTTTCTAAACTTCTGAAGATTTTCATTAATAAATCTTTATTGAAGTTTAAAAAGATTTTCTTCACTTAAGAGTTTCCGTTGAAACCATTAATGCGCACTATATGTTAAAACACGTCCTTGTGTTAAGGAAAGTTCGCGAGAATGGCGCCTGGTATCTAAGTATTTTGTACTTGTTATTTGTTTTCAAAGAAACATGCATGCGTGCTTTATTTATTTTTTATTTTTTTACATGACATGATACAACACATATGGTACATGGTTGTCATTAAAGCTCCTAAAGCTTAAGAGTTGTTGCTAATAGTTTCTTTTTAATTCACTATGAATAAATACTTATCAAGCTTGTACCTATATACAGAGACAAAAAAGAATACACACAGAGACACACATACACTTACAGTTACACACCCACGCAAATTAATATATAAATAAATTGTTAATAAATAAATGGTATTCGTGACATTAGGTATACAGACAAAAATCAAATACACACAAAAGTTAAAGGACAAGACATGTGGGACAAAGCAAGGACAAGGGGAACCTAGGTCAGAAAGATGTTAAATTTAACTTCTTTTAATTTTTAAATTTGCAACCAATGATGTATTTGTGTGTTAATATGTATTTTATTTTTTAATGTGACTTTTAGATATTTGAATTTTGTGAGCTTTTAATTCGAATTGGATATGATTTTTCAGACCATTCAGATTGAGTTCTATTTCAAGGCATTTTGATTTAAATATGTATTGTTTTATCGTGAGTAATATCAAGTTATCCAAGTTGAACTTTGTATATTTATTAATTTGCTTGCCAAAGATAAAATATTTTGTTATTAAATCGAAGACCAAGATTTTTTAGCAATAATAGTAATTCTTATATTTTCTATCAAATTAGATACCTTTTCACAATCCCATAATACATGTGTTATTGTTTCTGGATGAGTTTTACAAAAAGTGTACATATTATTATCTAATTTACCAATTTGAAATAAAAAAAATGTTTGTGGTTAGGATTCTATGATTTATTCTGAATTGTAACCATTGTAATTTGGAACTGGTACAGGTATTGAAAGGATATTTGTTTATATTTTTTCCACGTATCTTCATCAATATTGAAATTTTGATTCCATTTATTTTGGGCGGTGGGTTTAACTTCATTTTTAATTAATATGGTATATATTTCACGAGCTCCTTTTTGACATCTTAGGATTAACTTGAGATTTATGGGTATACTTGGTAGCATAATATTATTTTGTGAATCAAAAGCTTGGCGGTTCTTCCTGATGAATTGACCTATAACATTTTTCAGATTCTGATAACTTAAAAAATTAGCACGAATATTTGTTTCTTTCATAAAATTCTTCTAAGCTGTATAAAGATATATCTTTTTTAATAATGTTGTGGATAAAATGTACCCCTTTTTTGTACCATGTATTATTGACGGTAACTTTTCGATCTATTTTTATTTCACTGTTAAACCATATTGGATTTTCACTAATATTTGTTTTGTTTATTTTGCTTGCATTGATAGTTTTATACCAGGCATCCAAAACATCTTTCCAAAATACATTTTTACATTTTTTGATATTTCTTTCAATTTCTCAATTCCAATATTTGCCAATTTCTGTTTATTAAATAACGATTCTACAACAATACCCTAATTTCCTAGTTTACTATATATCCTTCTGATCCAAGTTGCTTTAAGAGCAGTAATGAAAGATTTTAGATGTTTCATTTTAAGCCCCCCTTCTTCACAGTTTTTTTTTTATAATTATACCCCTTTTTACCTGATCTGGTTTACCATTCCATAGAAAATTGTACAGTGTATTGTTAATTTGTTTATATATAAATCATCAGGATGGGGAAGCGATATAAACAAATGATGAAACTGAGATATTAGTAGAGTTTTGATAACAACTTTTTTACCTATTGGTGTACGTATTCTTTTGTTCAAGACAGATATTAAAGACTTAAGTTTTGCAAACTTTTTGTCAAAACTCAATTTGATAATTCTGTGTAGGTCTACATCATATTCTATGCCTAATAGGGTGAAGCGTGTACTTCCCCATTTTAAGTCAAAATGTGTAGTAAAAGTGTTTTCACTGTCTTTTTTGCTGCCAATCCATACTACCTAGGTCTTGGAGATTTCATTTTTAGTTCAGAAATACTAGCAAAATAGCTTTTAATGTTTCATCTAAAGATTCTTTTGAACCATCTAGAATAACAGACGTGTCATCAGCAAATTGTGATAAGAGGATTTCCTTTTCCTTGATAAGTATTCCTTTGTTATTTTATTATTTTTCAAAATTATTGATAGATGCTCTTATGCGTGCTCTTAGAAAAACTCATCTTTCTACTGTCTTGGGTATTTCAATGTTGATTTAATATAGCTAGCACAAAATTACAGATAGGAAATAACAAAGAAATATATATTTTGTTCTTCAAATATCTGATATTGGATGTACAAATGTAGCCATCACTAGCACGCCGTATGTATTTGATACACAGACCATGTCGAGACTGGCGCGGTATCTCCTCACCTGGACTCCCAGCAGTACACTATCCTTCTATCTGTCTATCAATCACTGCCTTTGTACGTCCTCGCGTCCATCCATCCATCTCTATGAACATAAGTCGTCATCGTACTCCTCATCTCCTTCATCTACTCCCGGCTCGTCGTGGCATCTGATGACTCGCGCCAGTAACACTATGCCGAACCACCAGACTGTGATGATTGGCAACAGTTCCAATGGCGATACAACACACTTCTGTCTATCTGTTCGGCTCCCAGCGGTGTCTCAGGACGCTTCGAGTTCACCGGCCAACCTCCGATTCTCGAACTTGATTTGGCATTTGTTAAATTGCTCGCTGCTTTAAATCATTACTCAGGCAAACATAATTATATACTATATTGATTTTGGGTTTTCACACATGACTCTTTATGTATTACCCATACTATACAATTTTTTGTTATATGTAGTGTGGTATATGGATTTATATTGATCGTTTTAGATCAGTCACATACCAATTGATAAGAAGGTTATGATTATTATTAAATAATTATTGCATTGCTGTTTTTTATTTGTAAAGAGTTACTTTGGATGTCGATGAACAAGTTGCTTCATCATTTCACTTTATCATTTCCTTGGACGCCTATGTTTACTGACGGATTCCTGATTTCTCCGACGAGCGCCTGATTTCCTCCGAACTATGAGAGTATTACCTGGTGTTTGAGTTGAGAACTCCGCATACACTATTGATCCTTTGACACACGTGATGCCCTTGGACATAAGAGGCCGTTTCCTGGAGTTTCAGCCCGCATTTCACTTTTGAGACCTCCATCTTTGACAGTTGAGGGCTACTTTAGTTTCTTTTAGGTTTTGCGTCAACAACTAAGGTATATGACAACGGCTTGTACAGATGCAGGGGCTGGCAAATGTCAACAAAATTGGAAATTAATCAAATGAGTTTCTTCACTTGAAAGATCAAATGAATTGCAGAAAGACAAAATGATCAAGCTGGTTATTTCTAAGAGCAATGCTAGTATTCTCCTAATGCCCAATATATCTCTAGACGCACTTCTCAAAAAACGAATAGAGGTTTGAGGCCTCCCCTGGACGCCAATCGCTCAGTCCGATTTATGCTATATTGACTTGTACCGTCTTACCACACCATAACGATTTTTAACAACAAACTTACAATTGCCAACCGCATGTAATAACACTACGCAACCCCCCAAGTGCTACATCTCAAATTTAGGGTTTCCTCATTATCGGAGAGTGTTGTGCAGGTCGGTTCGGCGTTCAGTTTTGTGTACGATGTGAACAGTGGTATTTCCAAATATGTTGGTGCGATAACGTGTCATCACACCGCCTCCCATGCGCCAGAAAATCGAAGCCCCTTTCGTGCTCTTCCAAATTAAATGTTACCATGACCTAGTTTCTCAAACATGTTCTCATTCTTTTTTAACAACCCTCATTGATTATAAGCACACCTATGAAACGTAATGCACCAGCAAGGGCATGGTATTAATGACTTTGTAATATTATTTTCTTTCGGACCAAAGAAAGCGTTACTTTCTTATTATAAATTTATTATAGGATCTTAGAATAACGTATAACTTTTAAACCTTTTCAGGATTATGGCGTTTAATCTCGAAATCTGATATTTTACAGCCGATATTTCTTTGATGAACAAGGGAAACAATTATTTTTCTATATGCCTTTTCATAGATGGACTCATAAATATTAATATAATTGGGATCGGATGTGGAGATGCGTAGCAAAAGAACAATTGATGATCAGAACCACATCGCTATATACACAACGGGAATGTGCCTGTTCCAATAATTTGTATCCAGTCTACAATTTACCATATTCATGTTCAGATATAACAAAGTATGACAAAATAGGGAGAAAATGCTACACATTGTATCAAGTGTACACACTTTTCATGTTCAGATATTACAATGGATAACCGTTTCTCGCACCTCAGACAGTGATATCCCACGTGATACCCCATGCTAGATTTTTCTATCTCGTCCGATCTGTCTCGTACCTTTACGTGACATTTCGCGGAATTTTTACTCTGCGATGTATTCATCCGCGCGTTAACTACTTAAAATTGACAATTTGCATTATAAATGTTCTGTTTTGTCGTTATACATGTACGTATAGTTTTGTGTTGTTAGATATTTGATGTTGTAGATAAGATATAATTTACACTGTGAAATACGTTGTAATCTGTGTAAGGACGGACTACATCTTCACGCGGAAGCATTCAAATGTAGCTTAAGTAGCGAAGAGGTCATTATCATTTGAGGCCTAAGGCGGGATACTTGTATTTTTTTTTTAAATTGAACAGTTTCTTTCGAACTAAAAGGTGCGAGAAAAAAAATCAATTACCTGTAACTGAGAACGATCGGGTTATCTCAGTATCGGGCTAAGATTCTGTAACATCCCAACCTCGGCTTACGCCTCGGTTGGGATTTTGTTACAGAATTTTAACCCTCGACTGAGATAACACAATCTTACTCAGTTGCAAGTAATAGATTTTATTAATCTATGACTAGGCATTAAACAAAGCGTAGCCGAATCGATTCGTCGATTTGTTCGCCATTTCGTACATTTATAACTACTAAGTTTACATAATCTTATAGCGTAGCCGAATCGACTACAATTTATTGACAACTCGTACATATTTGACACCTCAGTGTGCATACGCTTTACATGTCAATTTTACTGAAGGTGATAGAGCCCATGTCGTACCTGTCATTGAAACGTCACACATAAACCATTTACCGGTTGTGCTATATGAACCAATATGCAAAAAATAATTGGTTGACAATGACAGTGTTGGCGATAATGGAATCATTTGTGTATTTTAGTTACTTTTAGATAGTTTTGAGCTATTGATATCGTTAAACAGCTGTTAGTTATAGACAGTTGTTTCTCCTACAGCCACTGCAGGTTTCCTGCTTTCCTCACTCACATGCTAGGATTCGGTTAACATTTTTGGTTACCCACTAGTTGGTACCTGTAACACCCTGTTCTTTTTTCTATGGTCAATCTTCAAATTGTGACGTCAAGTAACGATGCTATGCGACAACATCTTCTATTGTGACGTCATAGTTTATGGCGATCGCGATGTATTCCCAAGAGAAACATTTGAGGATTTCTAGATATAATATTTGAACGTTGTTGGAGAAGAAGGTCCCCAACCTCGTGATGGGTGAATGTCATGTTAATCTAACTCTCGTTAGTTGATTTTCAAATCGTAAAAGACTCTCGGTAAACCTCGTGAAAGTTTACTTACTCGAGGTAGATAATCACGATAACCATAGGCTGATTGGTAATATAGGCATTTAATGTACAAATATATCTATACAAATCACAATCTACGAAAAACTCCATAGAGGGATTCAACAATCTCAGAAATTGTCAGGGAGGTAGTCACGGCAGGAATTAAGTTACCTCTTCGTCTAGATAACTATGTAATGCTTATATTGCCATTCTGAGACTTTTTTGTATTTTGTAAGTATTCCCAAATGATGATAAATGCGTCTGGGTTATCTAGGTTAAAGTAACACCATCAGACACGCACCTACTTTGTGACAAATTCACTGATCGGGTCGATACGTATGTAATCTACACGCGCTTCTGGTAAAGGTGTTCATCTTACTTTGTGTCCTCATACCCGAGTATTGGTGGTTAAGATGTATCATACGTTCATTGGTTATCAAGGGATTTCTGAGATGATAGGCGACATCACTGGCAGATAATTATAGAGATGATGAATGGTATCGCCCTTGTATAACCATACTATTGACATTCATCATTGTACATGACCTGATGTGTAAAGATTTATTATATATGTTTGCGGGAAGTCGTAGAAGGGCACACAAGGCAATAATATGAAACTGACAGTTTCCGATATTGAATACCGGAATTATTTCCTGTGACATGATATGTATTTTTTTATCGGAGGTAATTTAACGGGATGTCGTGATATTTTAAACTGCGAGAAGGGACTGCTCTATGGTAAGAGTATTGCAATGTAACTAAGCCAGGCAAAAATCTTCAATAAAAAACTCTTTTCTTGAAAAACCCCCCATCACATGTTATATGTTAGGTCTTGGTGTTAATTACTTTTTTTTTTTCAGTTTGAGGAATGACCTCATGTTAACAAATTGTCGTCATGGTGGGAAATTAAAGCTAAGCCAACGCATGTCTCGTGGTCAAAACCAGAAGAGAGGACAATTCATTTGATCAATGTAAAATATCTGATATCGTTTTTAACAATAGCCTCGCACTTGTTCTTAGGAGATGTGTGTCCAGCTTTCGGTCGGCCCCACGTGTACTATTACAGAATTGATGTTAGTAATTACACGTGTATCGCCCGCCAGAAGGCTGGGAGGAGTGTGTGTACAGCGTTACTAGGAGACGATGTGACGACGAAATACAATATACAAAATGGAATAGACACGCGATGGTGACAAGGAAAAACTAGTTAACATTTTCTCAAACACACATAAAGAGATGACCATCTATTGTCAAAATGTCCCACACTCTTAGAAATTCTTAAGTCAAATAAGCTTGACGTTTGGGTAAAGTATAACAGAGCCAGAATTTCAAAATAAATCCCTTTGAACCATTTACATCATTGTAATCCATAAAGTCTTTTACATTTTGATTAATATTTATGTTACAATGGTGTTCTATCGCCCGTAAATAGAGCATGTTCTGTTTTTGAAAACAAGATGTTTTGAAGTTATAAATTATTTCAAGCATGATGACCACTGTGAATCTTGTGAGCTGTCTTAACAGCACGTAGTATGTGCCTCTGTCATGACTGAATTCAAGCAAGGTACAAAGCATAAATAAGAAGATAATCACTTATTCTTTAAAAAGAAACAGATACCGTTACAGGAACCTATGTCAATATATAAATGTAGCTTCCCACTTAATTAAATCATCTATGCTGGTTCGGGGCATAAGAAAAGTATTGACCCACTATTCACATTGTGCGGCAAATAATTTGAGCCCCATGAAAAATCGGGATTTTCTTCTGCTCCCTAATAAGAGACAAACATTTCTCTTCAATCCAAAATGACGTATTTTTTCCTTCAAATGTCCTTAGCTTTTAGATAGTGTAGCGTCATATGTATTGGTTTTCCCCACATATGACAGAGAAACAATCAACCGGCTTTTAACCATACCTCTAGAAAACATAAAGTAAGTGTTGTGATACTCTTTACATGGAATCGTCTCCGGCTACACAATGTAGCATCATTAGGGCGATACAAATACAACAGGGATGGTTATCTATACTACATGACAATAAACACGTGTTGTCGACTCATTACTTCTGAAGGTCAACCACCAGGTGAGGTGACCATTTAAAAGAGTTGTGTTTGTTTGTCGTAATTTACGCTCCAACAATGTCAAATAAATCATAAAACATATTTTCACACGAATTATTGTCATTAAAAAACTTTTTTTGTGTGACGGATATGACAAAGCAAATCTTTTGAATTTTTGGAGCTGTGAATTACGGGGACTCCATACAAAGCGTTTTCTCCTTTAGTGAATTATATGAATGTGCCAAGGCGTCAATGAACGAGACAAAATCTAAACTCAAAGACAACAACAGGAACCTAGGCGACACCGAAACAAAAAAACAAAACATCGTGAACCCAAAACATACATCGGGAACAGAGGCAGGTGTTGTGTATGAGAATACGTATCAAAATTATGTTGTGATAAATATAGAAAGTTTGTTAATCACCAAAGATTAAGGACTCCTGGTAGATACTGCTATCTCAAAGTTGGAAACAATAAACATTTCCTGTATCAGGTTTCTACGTGCTTTTGATCCTTTAATAATTGGAACAGAATGTGCTGTGAATGATTTTATCCCCTGTTTGATATAGCTGTTTTTGTTTTTTCCTAAAAATACTACTTCCGTGGACAGTTGTCAGATTTATGAACGTACTACTGCCGTTGGCAGTTGTCAGTCTAAATGAACGTACTACTTCCGTGGACAGTTGTCAGTCTAAATGAACGTACTACCTACTGCCATGCACAGTTGTCAGTCTAATTGAACGTACTACTGCCGTTGGCAGTTGTCAGTCTAAATGAACGTACTACTGGCGTGAACAGTTGTCAGTCTAAATGAACGTACTACTGACGTGAACAGTTGTCAGTCTTAATGAACGTACTACTTCCATGCACAGTTGTCAGTCTTAATGAACGTACTACTGCCATGCACAGTTGTCAGTCCAAATGAACGTACTACTTCCGTGGACAGTTGTTAGTATAAATGAACGTTTTACTGACGTGAACAGTTGTCAGGCTTAATGAACGTACTACTTCCATGCACAGTTGTCAGTCTAATTGAACGTACTACTGCCGCTGGCAGTTGTCAGTCTAAATGAACGTACTACTTCCGTGGACAGTTGTCAGTCTTAATGAACGTACTACTTCCGTGGACAGTTGTCAGTCTTAATGAACGTACTACTTCCGTGGACAGTTGTCAGTCTTAATGAACGTACTACTTCCGTGGACAGTTGTCAGTCTAAATGAACGTACTACCTACTGCCATGCACAGTTGTCAGTCTAATTGAACGTACTCCTGCCGTTGGCAGTTGTCAGTCTAAATGAACGTACTACTTCCGTGGACAGCTGTCAGTCTAAATGAACGTACTACTTCCGTGGACAGCTGTCAGTCTAAATGAACGTACTACTTCCGTGAACAGTTGTCAGTCTAAATGAACGTACTGCTGGCGTGAACAGTTGTCAGTCTTAATGAACGTACTACTGCCTTTAACAGTTGTCAGTCTTAATGGACTAACATGAACGTACTACTGCCATGCACAGTTGTCAGTCCAAATGAACGTACTACTTCCGTGGACAGTTGTTAGTATAAATGAACGTTTTACTGACGTGAACAGTTGTCAGTCTTAATGACCGTACTACTGCCATGCACAGTTGCCAGTCTGAAGGAACGTACTACTGCCGTTAACAGTTTTCAGTCTTCATGAATGAACTACTGCCGTGGACAGTTGTCAGTCTAAATATACGTACTACTGCCGTGGAGAGTTGTCAGCGTAAATAAACGTTTCACCTCCATGGGCAGTGGTCAGTAGTCTAAATGAACGTACCACTGTAATAGACAGTTGTCCGTCTAAATGAACGTACTACTTCCGTGGACAGTTGTCAGTCTAAATATACGTACTACTGCCGTGGAGAGTTGTCAGCGTAAATAAACGTTTCACCTCCATGGGCAGTGGTCAGTCTAAATGAACGTACCACTGCAATAGACAGTTGTCCGTCTAAATGAACCTACTACTTCCGTGGACAGTTGTTAGTATAAATGAACGTTTTACGGACGTGAACAGTTGTCAGTCTTAATGAACGTACTACTTCCGTGGACAGCTGTTAGTCTTAATGAATGTACTACTTCCGTGGACAGTTTTCCGTCTAAATGAACGTACTACTGCCGTGAACAGTTGTCAGTATTAATGAACGTACTACTGCCATGCACAGTTGTCAGTCTAAATGAACGTACTACTGTCGTTAACAGTTTTCAGTCTTCATGAATGAACTCTTGTCGTGGACAGTTGTCAGTCTTAATAACCGTACTACTGCCGTGGGGAGTTGTCAGCGTAAACAAACGTTTCACCTCCATGGGCAGTGGTCAGTCTAAATGAACGTACCACTGTTATGGACAGTTGTCCGTCTAAATGAACGTACTACTTCCGTGGACAGTTGTCAGTCTTAATTGACGTACTGCTGCCTTAACATTTGTCAGGCTTAATGAATGTACTACTGCCTTGGAGAGTTGTCAGTCTAAATTAAAGTTCATCTGTCGTGGATAGCTGTCAGTCTAAACGAATGTACTACTGTCATGGACAGTTGTCAGTCAAAATGAACAGTGTACGGCCGTTGACAGTTGTCAGTCATGATAAACTTACTACTGCCATTGATAGTTGTCAATCTAAACGAATGACCTACTTCTGTGGACAGTTGTCTGTCTAAATGAACGTACTACTTCCGTGGACAGTTGTCAGTCTTAATGGACGTACTGCTGCCGTGAACAGTTGTCAGTCTAAATGAACGCATACTGCCTTTAACAGTTGTCAGTCTTAATGGACGTACTACTTCCCTGGGCAGTTGTCAGTCTTAATGAACGTACTACTGCCTTTAACAGTTGTCAGTCTTAATGGACTAACTACTGCCGTGAACAGTTGTCAGTCTTAATGAACGTACTACTTCCCTGGGCAGTTGTCAGTCTTAATGAACGTACTACTGCCTTTAGCAGTTGTCAGTCTTAATGAACGTACTACTGCCATGGAGAGTTGTCAGCCTAAATTAAAGTTCATCTGTCATCGACAGTTGTCAGTCTAAATGAACGTTGTACGGCCGTTGACAGTTGTCAGTCTTAATAAACTTACTGCTGCCATTGCGAGTTGTCAGTCTTAATGAATGTACTATTGTCGTGGTCAGTTGTTAGTTTAAATGAACGTACGACTGTCATGGACAGTTGTCAGTATAAATGAATGTATTGCAAGCGTGGACAGTTGTCAGTCTTAATAAACTTACTTCTGCCATTGATAGTTGTCAGTCTAAACGAATGTACTACTACCGTGGACAGTTGTCAGTCTAAATTCACGTACATCTGCCGTGGACATTTGTCAGTCTAAATGAAGGTATTAAAGCGTAGACAGGTGTCAGTCTGAATGTACGTATTGCAGGCATGGGCAGTCTTGAAGGTAGTTGGATTTTTATTGCTAGGACAGTTGTCTTATCGTACGTGTGACTACCTTTGACAGTTGAAAACGTAATTGAACGTGCCACCTGCATGGACATTTAATAATCTTATTCTAATACAAAGTGAACACACGAACGATGCTCCTATGTCACTGTAATTTTGGAAGGTTCCTAACAGAACATCCTTGATCTGGGCAGTTCCCTACGGATGTTGTGTTAGCATACCTAATCTGTCAGCCTAAAATGAACAGCTAGCAGACGCATACTTATGTTGGAATCACGGCAATTAACTTCCGTCAATTCTCTCATGAAAAATAGCGCAAACCGCACAATATAGTCATTTGAACAGTGAAAACAAATTCCCAAAACAGCTTAACATATGATTTGGCGATTGTTTACGATATTTTGAAACAAACCAAGGTAATAAAACCAAACGACACTTTCGTGTCCAGTTTCGTCTTCGTGTGGGCAGTTTGATTTATTTCGGCCACATGCTGATTCTATTTTTCTATTTTAATGAACTCAACAAGCCAGATAAGGTTTTAAGAGCGATATTTGGTGCTAACCAGTCTTTGCATGTTGTCCCAGACACATCTATCTCTCTGTCATTATCGTGTAAACTCTGAATGTCTCGGGAACCAACCCATTTCTACTGGTGTGATATACGAATGTACTCGTAAGAAGCGGAAGTACATTTCAATTATCCTTCTCAATTTCAGATAAGACAACATTTCGCTATAAAGAAATCTTTTTCAAGAACGGGTTTTCGTATTTCTTGACAGGTCATTTAAATCCCAAAATATAATAGAGACTATGGAATCAGTGTTTGCTCTATTGGAAGTTTTATGGTTGTTTTTCAGAATCAGAGAAGAATTTAGTTCTGATAGTGTTAGGGTCAGCTCAGGGTATTTTTACACATTGCAAACCACGAATATTAATGCTTAATTATAATATGGGTGGGTGGAGATCATTGCCAAAGTTGTGCACGAAAATAATTCTCGTTAACGGCATAACTATTCAAATACTTTCCTTAGATTGTGGTTTTCTTCCGTCGTCCTATGTGATCCTGTCCCTGATACCGATCTACGCCCGGTGGTAGTTGTGAGAGTGAAACAAAAGCAGACGACACTACGCCCGAGTCCACACGGTGTCACAATCAACGAGTAGTGATAACGAAATGATGATAATTGTATGAAAGAGACATCTAATTACTGGAGATTTTACGACCTCCATGGGCATTCGTCTGTCGTCTGCCAATTTTAATATTATTTACGATACCCATGGGAAATAGCGCAAGAGAACTTTCGCGCCGAAAGTATCTTCTTCGAAAATAATACCGGATAAGGTGAATGCGATCGTGCTATGTCCAACCTTGTGGTGCCTATGTTGAATTAGCTCTGGTAAATTATTGATGAACTCTACTTTGTATTTAATGCACTCTGGCAGAGTTTCCTCAGCATATTCTCATTACAAAGGTTTATTCGCTACTGGGCAGCCGAACAGACGACATTGCTGTGATACATACATTGTATCAATCTATACAATGTAGGAGATCAAATGTTTCTTTTCTATTGTCGATGTTTAAAAAAAAAGAGTAAATGAATGATTTCCTTTAAAGAACATAGATATGAGATGAAATCTTAACAATGATATTCCATACAAAGAAAGACGTCTCTAAATAATGTTTTGATAAAGAGCAAGTATTTATTTAAAAATGCAGTTGTGTTTAACATAACATATAATATATATTATATAATTAAGCATATATAACAAAAGTGAGATTTCGTCTTTGCAGTAAAATGTTTCTTCAAATTTGTACATGTGGAGATGGCAAGACAGCTGTGCGACATTGTCTTCTGTAATTATCTGTCGTGTGGTTTAATTTGTAGCCGCGTATTGGCACTGCCATTGAAAAATCCCATTTAATTTAAAAAGAATCGGACAACTGTCCATTCGTGACCTCAAGGAGTCGTACATCAGGAATGTAGAAGATCTAGTGATTTACGTGACGGAGGGTTACTACTACTCGTTATAATACCAAGACAGGAGATGGACGTGCTCAATATGATACTTCGGATGTAATATGTCAAGCAGGGCACAGAGGACACGCTGTATGTTCTTGAACGGTTTTTGTGGCTGTTACGGAACCACGTGTAAAAGTATTTAACTGGCTCAACTTCAAAAATGTACATCCCGATCGCAAGGAAAGTATGAGCAAAACAGTGTGTAAACGTATATCTGTGAATGAAACTACCTGTACAATGTGTTATAGTATAACATATTCATATTTCCATCATAAAGCCCTTAAACAAACCATCATGATTATAAACGAAACACCAGTAAGAACTTACCGTATGAACTTTTTTCCAATGTCGTAAATCAATCCCTTAGTCGAAATCAAAATCAATAAAAAAAGCGCAGAATATGAACAAAAGAAAGCTTTTCAGGGAACCCTTGATAAAACAGATTAAGACCAGACATTCCCGAAGTGTCATCACCTTCCTTTTCAATGCCACATCCTTAAAGAATGAACTGGGGTAGTGACAACGCAATCACAAGGGAAACTAATGAGCAGACCTATCAAAAACAACAACCTCGTAATGAAACACCGTCCGACAGCCGTCGACATTTATCCCAGAATTCGAGATATGAAGAGTATGATGTAATAAAGTCGCCTTCACCATAGTAATATAATATCTTGTCTAATGGAGTAGTGTGGTAGTCTTGTGGAAGTGTTATGTAATGGAATATTGTTGTAGTCTTATTATGATAGAATATGATGGAACATAGCATTAGTCTTAATATAGCAGAATTGTGATAGAATATTGCGGTTGTCTTGTGATTAAATATTGCGGTAATCTTTATTTTAGTTAGAATGTGATGGCATATTGTGAAAATGTAGTGATAAATAACAAACAATGATAATTGGATTCTGATAAATATCAATTGGCGAATATTTTATTACCATTTAAATGAAGTAACCAATCAAAAGGACAATTTACTTACGGAATGACGAATCTGATCACGTTGTTTTTAATTGTACAGCGGTGTACAAGTAATACCCAGTAATTAATCACTGTTATCCATCTCGCCTAATTATTGTTGATGGAATCAATTATGCGATTTTTATTTTAATGTTGGAACACAAAAACTGTTTTTATATACATGCACTGTAATAAATACACCCTTGTGAATACATCAGACAGAGACCAGTGGGGACAAGTCGGTACACCTGAGTCAACTCGGTACATTTCCCACGATCTCTGTGATGTAGCGCAGCCTATATTTAATTTCATGTGGTTCGTTTTTCCTAGTGTATAACTTTAACAGCAACGAACAAACAATTTGAACTAAAAAAAACCGGTAAGATCACGTGCCACTAATGAACAAATCCAATACCAGTGGAATTCACCATATCGGATACTTGTCAGTTAGGATGATCTGACTAGCATAATCGTTACAGTTTATAAAGAAAATGCTACAAAACTTTTATTTTTATTAATCTTGGAGTTTGTATAGCAGACGATCTCATTTCTTGATAACGAGAAGAATATTTTGAAATGTATCTCCAAACATGTGGTTTGGTTCATGGTACGTCATAGTGACGTCATCGTGTGGCGTTTGAGCAGGACGGCATAAAGGTTCAGTCATTGATTTGCCATTACGAATCTGATGTTTTTCAAAGACTCCTTCATGAAATGCGGCCTTGAGTGATTTTATGAGACGTTTTTATATCTACAACACATATTGTCTAGATACCAACTTAATCTCATCGCTTGAACCATCAACCTGTGTGTGTCTGTCATATATTTTAAGTGGAAGACATCATTTCCCACTATGCGTAGGAGTTTCGAAATCGTTAACTGAAAGGATGAAAGAACAGCGTAGGTTGCAAAAGTATGCTGATACCCCCCCCCCCCCCCCTCTTAAAGGAAAACTGTTCGACCTATGAAAACATAAAGTGTACTAAAATTACGTATTGATTAATATTACCTAGTTGTCATTTATGATGTCGTCCATCATTTACTGTAAATAGCATTGCTGGTATTCATATTCATAAAAATATGCAAAATCATATTGAATGGTAATAATTAGTTCACAACGAAACCAACGATTCCATTTGTGTGCTGAATACAAATGAAATTAATACACTTGAAGAAACCAGAAAGCGACTTCGTCCACTGTAACACCATCGCGTCGTATTTATAATTCAGCGAAGAAACACCCTTGGCCGCGGGGAATCTTTGTCACAAAAGAATTCGGTGATAGAACTGGGATCGTTGTTACGCTTTTCAAAGCAGAGCGGCGTCAGCGTCCCGTCTCATTTACGTCACACCGAACTTTCCCATTCTATTACTTTTAAGATTGGTTAGCTTGCGTCAACGTCGTTCAGGTAAAATACATACCCTGCCAAACTGTACGCGTTCGCGCTAAGTGGTGGAAAAATAAAAAAGACTTCGATTCAACATTAAATCTTTATTAACATTACAACAATGTATTGTAAGTGGATTTATAAGAATAATATTTTTCACGCTGTATTGTAGTGTTAAGCTGATCCAGCGGTCGTCTGTGTCCATCTGGTGGACTTGATGATGGGATATGAATGAGTAAGTATCAATCAGATAATCACACCCGTTAACGATACTGGGAGACCAATAGAAACCGATACATAGCAATTCCAATATAATTTTCTGTATTGTTACATTCTACAGAAAGTTTTTTCATGTTCCGGATGAGAAGGTTCTATTGTAGCTCCCCAGGCAATAGCCATAACAACGTAATCCCTCGGTGTTCTACTTAACAATACAACCACACATACACACATACTTAAAGTAAGATTGTCTGTAGGAAACGCTAGCTTTCGCGTTCCGTATTACCTCAGCCTCAGGAATCGTTGTATTCCTACAAGCAAAGCGACTTAAGTGTCATGGAGGCAACATTTCTATCAAGCGTTTCTTATCCAATTTTAATAGATGGAAAATGAAGTCTACTACCAAACATTATCCTTCATATTTTATTTATCAGTTCTTTATAACAATACGGCCATAAATATTATCGTTTTTTTTTCAACCCCCTAAAAACTTACTTTACTAAAATTAACGATCTCGTGTCGGTGTTAAACCTGTCATTTTAACCAGTTTTACCTGCATCTCTCTGTTTTCAATTTGCAATTCTTACACAGCTGATAATATGTTATATAGAGTTTTATAATGAACTTAGATTAATCTGTATCTTTGTTAAGAGTTAGCAAGGACAGTTCATTAATCTCGGAGGCAGCAGAAAGAACATAATATTTACATATTTTCGAAAGGGTAGAAAAGTAGAAAGCAGGGAACCATCAATGTTTATGAACAGGTGAGCCTTTCCATTACTCTGTCGTCAAATACTATTAAATGTTAACAATTAAATTTTCTGGGTTTTATAGTAATATCAAAACAAAATATGTAAATCTGCACATAATAATGGTATCAAAGCAATGGCAAACATGACATTCCTATACGATTTTTCCTTACAAATAATAATTTAGTGAAATACAATTCAGTCATAGTCTAGCAGGATATACCCGACCTAACCTGATCCAAAATATCACTATCACAGACCTGGAGTAGTGTTGGCTTCAGATCTAATTTTCGTTTAGATACAGAAGTCTTAAATCTATTATCACTTGGCAAGACATTCCAACGATTATGACTTGAATGAGAAAGATTAGGAAAAATGTTATTTTCTTATAGTGACATTGAAGCATGGACTGTTTTCCACTAAACCTTTTCACTAGGTGGGTTTAATTGTGGAAACCTTTGGGAAGTTCTTCTACGTATTTCATTTTAGTTTGTCGTACACTGGAAACACATACGGGAGTTAAGTATCGATACTGGTGGCGTGCTAGCTTGTGTACATTGATCATTGCACCATGGATGTCAGAAGATAGCCAGTCACTATACAGCAGCAGACTACACACCAATCTATTGGTCCATTCTAAACCTACAATGGAGCAAGAAAAATCCTTATATTTCAGTGAAAGTAGACAGCAATTTCATGAATAAGATTGGTAATGCAAAGAGTCTTCTTGGCCTAATGATTGTTTTTACATGAGGAAACAAAGTCAATTCCATACTTCTTACAAACAGGCATAGGGAGTGACATTGATACACTTGATCTAATGTTCTAACTTTTTTTTACATATGACAAATACATGTTTTTGCCACGAAATAATTGACGATTTGCTACCAATGTAACGCGTATGATAATTCATTTTATTGGTGAAAATCTTGTTCTGTATATCGTGATTCGAAAGTAGAACATTTAATTTGTTATAAATGGTGATATGAAAAATACAAGGATGGCAGTTCATTTTCACAAACAGTCATCAATCTATCAACACACTTCGCATATAAATTTAAACACAGTAACGAACAGACAAACACAAATCTCGTACATCGCTCTCGTACAGGTGTAATACATGAACACTAATGCAATTCAATCCAGACCAATGTTCTCCCGAGATATGTTCCATTATGAATTCGATTACAAATGTTACAGTTATTTCATTTGTTTGACATAGGTTTGGTTTCCGAACACAATTAGTGATATTGTGTTTTGTAAGAAGGAAGATAACAATGTCACTTAATATTGGAGTACACTAAAGCTGTAACAAGTGTGCCGGGAGGGATATATCATAAGAGAGATTCAGACAAAAAAAAGGAAAAATACTTCCGTCTTAGTTGTAATTTCCCCTTAACCAATTCACACTACAGAAATGTTGACCAAACAAGCTAATGTTTCATTGTTACAAGAATACAATACTCAAGTCATCTCGGACGACAGACTGCTAGCTCCTTCTATCAAACGCAAACAGATTCCATCACATGTTTATTGCAGGATGATAGGATCAATATTCTCATGGGCATGTCAATGCAAAAGATGTACTATTTTACATGCAATCCACTGGAGAACGTTCTTTTGAAACCCTCACCACTCAGCCAGGTAGTTAGCGTGTTCGAGACGTCGTATTCAGCTTATTTAATCAATAATTGATCATTTGCTGTTCTGATCGCTGACCGTTTTAATCACCCCTAAAGGCCTTACTATGTAATATTTATAGGAAACACTCCCGGCTGATCACGGGTGTAGGATGGAGAGATGATAAGGTTATGCAGCAATGTAATTGTACTACTATCAAAAGGTCATCAAGTGCAAATGAACATCATGCACCTTTGTATTTCTGTATTTCGTCTCATTAAAGTTTAATTTTAATTGTATACACTGAAACCACTGTATGGACAATGCTCTGAAGACAGACGAGAACGTTCTCCGATGTCCGAAGAGTATATAACATAAACATACTTTTTGTTGCAGCACTGGGTATTTCTGTATGACAGATTAGCAATGCAGAAACACAAGGTATAGTCATAACTTGCAATCAAATTTTCCCCACACTATAAAACTTTCATTTTAAAAACTGTATAACAATTAGAATAAACATTTAGAGAACTATATTATAAGGAACAATCCTTATTTTCATTAAAAAAAAATCTTCCCCGCTTAATAGAACAGCTTTAATACTGAACAGCTATTAGAATAAAACATTTGCAAACATAGCTTGATGTAATTTGCGAAGAATAACAATCTAATTTGAGCCAACCTGTTTGCCGTGGGTTGCGTCTCGTATTCCTGGGGGAAGAAGATCCTGGTGGTTGAGCAGGGGTCGGAATCACTGATGGATTGGAGGGAGACATGATCCGACTTTCTGCAACATACTACTTTGGCTTCGGACTCTGGGTTGTCGAGAGGTGGTATGGGCTCTCTATCACCAATCGGCTTGTCACGCCGAGCCTTTGGTTTACATACTTCCAAGAAGGCGGTGGCTTAGTGTCAATCGCGAGAGTATGCTCTTCCGGGTAATATATATACTCGTTATGTATACTTTTACGAGTATACTACTTTGTGTATCCCTGACACTTTGGCGCTGGATATACGTGCTGATATTAGTGTCCCCTCGTTGGGCTCCGGGGCGGGCGGGGACACAGACAGTGAACTCATTAATAAACATACATAGGTAATGAAAAAAACACAGAAAAACACCCTACAACTACCACATTCCCACAATTCATCATCATGTCGTCAATCACTAGTGGAAAAACTGTAGCAAAAATTGTCTCCTCTTCTGTTGAGGAAGGGTATAAAAGGAATAGCTGGGGACGTAAAGTCCGTCAAACCTTTGGGATCTGGCAATCTCGTAATCGAAATTTTTCGCAAACAACAGGCGATTAACCTCCTGAGTACAACCAGTTTTGGAGGTATCAGTGTTGTAGTGAAAGCACATCACTCACTAAACAGCAGCAAGGGGGTAATTAGATGCCCCGCCCTACGCAATACTTGAGTTCTTCCAGGAGGAGGAGATCCCAGTCTCTGAGGTGCGACGGATTTTGTCCAAGGAGAACAACAAGTTGGTTCCAACAGACACGTTTGTACTGACCTTTGCTACCCCATCACTACCTTCGGCCGTAGTGATTGGTTACCAAAGGTGCAGTGTCTCCGTCTACATCCCTAATCCATTAAGATGCCGTAACTGCCAGAAGTACGGGCATCACGAACACGGATGTAGGCGGAAGACCGTTTACCAGTACTGTGGTCGTGAAGGTCATGAAGACCAAAGCGACTGTGATATTGCCAACCTGCGTTGTGTCAATTGTGAGGGAAAGCATTCTGCTTCGTCTGGAGACTGTCCTGCCTGGAATCGCGCGAGAGAGATATTGCGGGTCAAATATACCCGAAATGTCTCCTTTCCCGAGGCTAGGAGGATAGTGGAGAGCACGGACGTGGCTGCTCCCTTATATGCACAAGTGACGAAAGTCCGGTCGCCGGTTGACAATGTCGCAGTCAAGGATGCTTCGGTTCAAGTATCTGCAGACATACCTGCCTGGGGCGCACAAGTCCCAGACATGTTTGGCCAACAGAACTTGAAAATCCTCACGGGAGACCCATCCCGTTTTACGACAATACGAAACCCAACCAAAAACAACAGTGAAAAGCAGCATCACCATCAACAACAGCATCTTCATCAAAACCAGCATCTTCATCAAAACCTGTACCACAACCAAAACCAGCACCACCATCAAAACCAGCACCACCATCAAAAACACCTTCCTCTTCAGGAGAAAACCCTCCAAAGGTTGGCCCATCTAGGGCACATGTGCGTTCGTAGCGATCTCGCTTACTCACATCTGTTCCTCGATCCCAACTGAGGCCAGAGGCAACATCACCAACCAACAGACCTAGGGAAAAAATTAAAATAGCGAGGGGCAAATCTGATGGATCCGATCTGCATGTCACCTTTGGCAAAGGATCAGAGGACCCGACAAACCGGTTCAATGTCCTACTAGGTTTCGATGATGAGATGGAGACGAATGCCTCAGCGCTTCGTGCTTCGACTCCATCGAAATCCAGCCAAAATAGCAAAAAATAAATAATACAATTATGCAATGGAACATCCGCCGATTAAAGGCAAATAAAGAAGAATTTCAGAATCTATCAAAAGAATTTACCCCCGCCATTTGTTGTCTACAAGAAATCATGCTCAAGAACCCAATCACGCTTAGAAATTTCTCACTCTACACTAACATTCCAACTGTAGTTAGTAGAGCAGCAGGTGGCGCAGCGGTTGCTGTCCATAAAAATATTCCTCACAGAATGATCAAGTTAAACACAAATTTACAGGCTGTTGCTGTCTGTGCAACATTACACAGACAAATAACCGTCTGTTCAATTTATCTACCTCCAAGTATTGTTTTCACTTGTGAGCAACTCAATAACCTCGTCTCCCAGCTCCCAACACCATTCATAATCATCGGTGATTTAAATGGTCATATTAGCCTGTGGGGCTCTCCCAACACAGACGAGAGAGGAAGACGTATTGAGGAATTTAAAAATAAAAACAACTTGTGCCTGTTTAACAACAATACCCCTACCCTGCTACAGGCTCTCGTACCAACATTGATATGTCATTATGCCATCCATCCATTCTACTTGATTATGACTTGAGGGTAAATGATGATCTTTGTGGGAGTGACCACTTCCCAGTTTTTCTTAAGAATATTGGGACTCCTCTTGATGATCCTCTACCTCGATGGAATATGCATAAAGCAGATTGGGTCCAATTCCAACACATGTGCATTGAAAAACTAACCATAGACAATTTTACTAACCTCGACGACCCTATCAAAACTTTTACTGAAACACTCACTTCTGTTGCCCAAAAGACAATTCCGAAATCCGCTCCAAAACCTACGAAGTTCCTTTTATCTGAAGAATCTTTTAAAACACGCAGTAATCGGGCAGCTGCTCTAAGACGCTACTTCAATTGCCCAACTGCTTCAAACTACAGTGAACTTAAAATTTGGCGGGCAAAGGCTTGGCGATCAATTAAAATTGACAAAAGAAACAGCTGGAGAGAGAATGTATCCAAGACATCATCAAACACGTCCTCAAAAAAAGTATGGGATATGATTCGGAAAATAAGTGGGAAAAAGAAAAAGGCAACATCCTCCCACCTCATTAATAAAAACATTTTTTTTTCGTCTATGACTGAAATTGCTGATGCATTTGCAAAAAACATAGCTAAAAACTCATCCCCTTTAAACCACTCCCGAAAAGTCCAGTCTGTAAAAAAGAGAGAGAAAAGAAACGGTTCAATTTCAAATCATCAAACAGAGAAAGTTATAATGAACAATTCACCCTACCAGAACTTGTTAATTCGCTTATAAAATTACAGGACACTGCTTCAGGTCCTGATGATATTCCGTATCAATTTCTAAACCACTTACCGGACTCGTCACTAACATGCCTTCTTTACATATTCAACCAAGTTTACGCTTCCGGACAGATTACCGATTCGTGGAAGAACTCCACAATTATACCTATCCCAAAACCGGGAAAGATTGCTACTGACCCAAACAACTATCGTCCTACCTCTCCGACTAGTTGTGTATGTAAAACTTTAGAACGAATGATAAACACTAGATTTGTTTGGTTTCTTGAGGCCAACGATTTAATATCCCCTCTTCAAAGTGGTTTTAGAAATAGAAGAGGGACAAATGACCATCTCATCAGATTAGAGACGTTCATTCGAGAGGCTTTCGCTAAGAAGGAACACCTTGTCGCCGTGTTCTTTGATCTTGAGAAGGCCTATGATATTACATGGCAGTATGGCATCATGCAAGATCTTCACGACCTTGGCGTACGTGGAAACCTTTCCAATTTTATATCTATTTACCCATCAGATAGACACTTCAAAGTCCGTATTGGTTCAACTTTTTCTGAAACGTCTAAACAGGAAATGGGAGTCCCACAGGGTGGAATCCTATCAGTCACACTGTTTGGTCTTAAAATCAATGATATAGTCAAATGTCTTGGTCAATCAACAGAAGGGTCGTTATTTGTGGATGACTTCTTGATCTGTTACAGATCTAAGAACATGCACACGATAGAACGACAACTTCAACAGAGTTTAAACAAACTACAAAATTGGGCAGACGAAAACGGCTTCAAATTCTCTAAATCCAAAACTGTGTGCATGCATTTCTGTCAAAAACGAAAAGCACACAATGACCCAAATCTAACACTCGATGGCACTAGAATTCCTGTTGTTGAACAGACTAAATTTCTCGGCCTCATTTTTGATTCGAAACTCTCTTTCATACCACATATAAAGTATCTGAAGGATAAGTGTTCCAAGGCGTTAAACATTATACGAGTCCTTTCTCATACTGATTGGGGAGCGGATCGTGAAATGCTTTTGCGCCTATACAGATCACTTATTCGAACAAAACTGGATTATGGTTCTATGGTATACGGGTCAGCGCGCAGTTCGTACCTTCAGATGCTAGATCCAATCCATAACCAAGGGCTACGTCTTGCCCTGGGAGCTTTTCGAACAACACCTGTAAAAAGCCTGTACGTGGAAGCAAATGAACCATCCCTTTATGACAGAAGAATAAAACTTTCATTACAATTTGCAACTCAATTAAAATCAAACCCTAAAAATCCTGCTTTCAACCAAGTATTCAACCCCAAATACCAAAACATATTTACGCAAAACCAAAAACTTCTGCCAACATTTGGTATCCGAATTTTGAATTTCCTGCAAGAACTCAACATAAAATTGACGGACATAGCTGAATTTAACATATCTGATGTTCCTCCGTGGACCATTCAAACCCCCGATTTTAACTTTACATTACATGAGCGAGGGAAATCAAGTGTTATGCCCGAAGAACACAAATCCTCCTTTCGGGAATGCATTTCGAATTACCCTTCTCATACACAACTTTACACCGATGGCTCCAAAGAAGGTGAGAAAGTGGCAGCAGCCTGCTGTACTGCCAATACTTGCACTTCAGTCCGACTACCAGACGGCGCCTCCATCTTTTCTGCTGAAGCATGCGCCATTGGTTTGGCCCTCGACCATATCGATGAACACCGCATTAAAAAGGCAATTATTTGTTCAGACTCTCTATCTGTCCTACAGAGTTTACAGTTACGAGATCCTAAAAACACAATCGTACAAAACCTTGCTCTTCGAATATCTCGTATATTAAAAAAGTCTAAAATAACTTTACTATGGATTCCGAGCCATGTCGGAATAAAAGGCAACGAATTTGCTGACAGGGAAGCAAAAAATGCATTGAATCTCGAACAAACAAATATCAAACTACCATACACAGATTTTAAACCTACTATTCGTACAGCCATTCAAAATGAATGGCAGAAACGCTGGTCTCTGGAGACCAACAACAAACTTTTTAAGATACAACCGAAACTTAAAACATCTATTCCCAGTCGGAAAGATCGTAGAGAGGAAGTTGTCCTCGCTCGGCTCCGCACTGGGCACACATATCCTACTCATTCGTACCTTTTAAAACGAGAAGATATACCTTCATGCCACGCATGTGACACTCCATTTACAGTGGAACATTTTTTAATAGAATGTTCCGATTTTAAACACATTCGTGATAACTACTTTCGAGTCCCGGATATGAAAACACTTTTCAGTTCCGTGGATTCGAAGGCATTATTTAACTATTTGAAAGACATCGGTCTATTTTATAGACTCTGATGTCTTTTAACCCACCTTACCCTTTTTGACGTTATATATATATCACATATTCCATATCATCTATTCGTTATCTCTTTTATTATTTTAACCCCCTATTTATTTATTTTTTTATCTACACATACAATGCGAATGCTTTTAAAATGAACCATTTTATCTGATTTTATCTTCGCTACTCACATGTTTGTTAAAAAAATAAATTAAATAAATAAATCACCATGGCCCTAAATGACCACAGCCGTCGATGGGCCGTTAAACATAACAAACAAACAAAAAGAATAACAATCATCACTCAACCCTGACATATATGACTGAGCTTATTTCTATTTTTGAACCATATACTTTACGCAGTAAGTCATCATTTACACATATCTAACGGTTTTCAGTGTGAGCTCTGACGCACATTTATATCACCAAATGTTCTAGTAGGTCGACAAAACGACTAGTTTTCCTGGTTTACAGTGTCGGTGACATATACTCGCTGATACCTCAGGTTGTAGCAGCATTTACAGGAAGGCTTTCTAATGTGTTTTACATGCCAAAGACTTATATTTTAGTTTGTCAAAATACACTCAAAATACACCCAAAAGTAAGATTTAATACACAGTTTATCAAGTTAACCTTTGTTTTGAACTCAACTTCATCAACCACCTTGGAAGTTCAGATGGAAATGTTTATGTTTCTGTCTGTTTCTACGTGACACCGCCCTATATGTTAATGGTGGTGGCCACTTGACAGACGCTCCTAAACCGGTAGGTGACCAGCGTTACCAGCTTGACAGATTACTGGGGGTGTCCGTATTGAACATGTATACGTTACTGATGATGCTTGACTGTGTCCAATCACCTATCCATATGGAAGACTGGGTCACATTTTCTATAGAAAATCTCACTTCAAACGTTTGCCATTTTGTTTTAAAATGAAAAAATATATATTTGAGTAAACTATAAAAAGGCAAAGGGTATTCGGAAACGCGAAATGTGATGATGTAAAACCGGCTTTTGATTTTAATCTTTGCAATGCTACATCCACGTTTGCAGCTTTGAACAAACAATTTGCAAAATCTCTTAATTTTTTTATCACGTGACCTGATGGTTAATTCGACAATGGAAAATATACAGAGATTGATTGGTCAATATGTTAATCAAAGTGGACAATGATTGGTTGATCATGGGAGCAATCAAAAGTGCGGAGTGATTTAATGAATCAGCATTTTAGTTTGAATTCTCAAAGTGATATTTCAGTGAGAGTATGTTTGATTAGATAATCATGGCACCATTGTACACGAAAAACAATATTAATACCTAAAATAACGCACACGTGTTTAGTAACTCCCACCCAGTGTAATAAAGACAAATGGCAATGATAGATATGTTTGTGTTATAACACATGTGGTATAAAACACTGGAGTCTTTTGCATTGGTTAAGCTTTATCTCTTTCATTCATTGTAATTCAATTGTTAAATCAAAATTCACAGGAGGCATGTAGTTACGACGTCCTATCAAATGCTCCAACACGTCGTTGACGGTTCACATGTTTGTTAGGAAATACAATTATTATTGTTATTGTTATGATAATTACATACTCTCAAACCAATGCTTGTTGCTTATGAAGTTTATCTTACTCTTGAGTACTTACTTTCAAATCATAAACAGACATTCGACGATCTTCCTGTCTGTTTACGATATGAAAATTGATTAATGTCAGTAAGTAAACATGATAACCAGCTATCCCTCTTTGGGGAACCTCAATTTATGCATTAAGTTAAAAAAATATAAATGGCACAAGTTATTACTTACCGGAGTCTGAAAACGTTGAGAATAATTATGAAATAATGTTGGTCAATAATTTGCCGGTAATATATCAAACACTGTTTGTTTGTCTTAATAAATCGACTATCTAAAACTTTGAAATAAATATACTACCTTACATTGGGTTCGAGACCTACGTGGGGCAGTTGCCAGGTACTGACCGATGGTCGGTGTTTTTTCTCCAGGACCTCCGGCTTTCCTCCACCATCAAGACCCCGCATGTCCGTCAATGACCAAAGCTGATATATGTAATAGGACGAAAAACACAAACAAACAAGCTCACAAACAAATACATCAAATGTCTAGTGTAATTTATCAACTGATAGATAAACTTCTAAACATATTTACCTGTCCTAGGTTGTAAAATGTCATCACAAACACAAGCGTCCATCTGTTCGACGTCTGCATGTTATATTTTTGCAATGCTATTTGTCACAAAATCACATAAAAGAAAAAGGTTAAGATTAGAAAAAAGAATTGTCTCATATTTTTAACCCTAAGCACCGATAAGCTAAAAACACGTAGGGTAAAAACAAGTAAATCTTATGTCAAGATGAATAATTCATACATACATACATGTATATATATATTAATACATACAAAATAAATTTAAAGAAGTTTTTTGTCTCAATTTATACATGCATTTCCATTGTAATACAGTTGTTATCTCCTTTATAAAGGTTACAGGTGAGACATTTATTACAGGAAAGAATTGCAATAGACGCTGTTAACAAGAATGAATATCACCGACCCTTATTTTCCGGCTTTTCTACCATTTTTGTGACGTCTTCGCTCTATTTTAATGATGTCTTCGAGGCGAAGAAAACATAGCGGTAAAACAAACACGACCAAGTAATCCTACAAATTGTTAGTTATAATGGAATAACACCGTGTACAAAAGACAATTTGTTGTGTGACATAGATTAAGTTGAACCTGTCTTGAAAACAGCTGCCGGATCCTGTCGAGGAGCTAGTTTGTCGCCATCCCAGTGTTCTTTCACACATTAATTCTAGGCCTGGAGCAGATCAAACATTCGTTATAGAGACTTGTCTCCGTTAGCCTGTTTACTGGGTTTTATCAAGTAAACGGCCTTGGATATTTTTTTCGTTCTACCATTATAGGAATTAGATTTCATAAAACATCTCTGCAACACGTTTAAAAGCTGCAGTAAAACATAATTTTGTTTTAAATGTCAAGTATAATGATAAAAGACATTTTGTTCAATTTGGCTTTTAACAATGACAGTAGCACTCACGCCAGTGTCCAGGGTATTAGAAGTCATATGGAGTTTGCTACGTTTACCAAACATCAAACGCATGTAATACCAGGTATCATTATATAAAGTGCTGTAAGATGGTGGGAACAACATACACTATATTAACAATTAAATACAACACGTACCTTGGATGGATTTTAAACCAGAGTAATAAACAATGACACACACGACGAAACGTGATATTTCACCATAACATCGTCAGCACGTGTAATACTTTTATATCTTACTGATCATCATTATACAATGTATATTATTCACAGTTATCTCACCACTTTAACGACTTGAACTCGGTCAGTTTCTCTTGATATCAAAGTTTATTGTTTTTGCAAAATATTGGCATAAATAGTTGAGAATATGATAAAATGCAATACTGTCTGTTATAATTTTCGCTGGAACTTGACAAGAATTACCGTTTTGGTACAAAAGCTTGCCTAAATAAATCATCAGAAGTAATGCATTGTCTATAGCAGACCTGTTATTTCGGTTAGTGTCGAATTGCCACATTTATATCACCGTTCAAATTACTAGACACATTTATATTCCATTGTCTCCTACATTATTCATAGAATGCCTATTACTGATGCATACAATGTTCATCATTTAAAATTATCTTAATTGCACATATGGATGTTTACATCAACACCTTATGACATATGCTTAGAAAGCAGCTGTACACAATTGTAATTGGCCCAGCAGTAGTATATATGTATCTCATTTTATTGTTTCTCTGTTGCAGAAAATAATGTCCAGGCAAAAGCAGTCAATGAACTGCTACTGATGGTAACGCTCTTGTTTAAGATATCATCTTTCACACCTCTAACATCCCACAATTCTATCTGAATCTGAACAACTGCTGAATGGCACGTAACTGACATTGACTGATGTCTGTTTCATGTAGTTTATATATCTTACTGTGATGTCTGGCCCGACCCTGTTCATGCCCTGGCACTGCACCCGACACTTTACGCGATATTCCACTCGTACATTACAACTATCTCTTACATGAATCATTGTATACGGTGCTAGAATTAGCACTGTAAAAAGCCTGCCTCAATTTATTATTAACAATGTGTAGTTTTTCCAATATACAAAATTACCCAAACGGTAAAGTGTAGTTGATCACGTGGTCACATAAAGTAATGTCCCCTTCTTGATGATGAGGGAAGAATCTACGTCATTTCAGATTCAAACGAGAATGGTTCTCCAGATAGTATGTGATGATTGATAACGCTACCGGGGGGAATCGTTGACTTAAACAATATATGGCGATGGAATCGGAACATCACCATTATATGTGATTTACACGTCACAGATAACCATCGTGTCTTCCGAATCACTACAGACTTTGCTGTGCATGCGCAACCGCCTTCTGTAACGTTACATGAGACACAATTTATCCAAACTTTTGATAATTTTGCAGTGTTTTGACTGGATGTGAAGTTTATTATTGATCTTAAACCAGAAACGAAAATCAAAGGCCGAATGTCAAACAAAAGTGTATATAATGTAACAATATAATATGTCTAGGTACAAGGCAGTGCATCAAGGCCAGCTTTTCAATGCCAACACTGCCTTAGGTTGCTGTATCTGTTTCACCGTCTGACGCGCTGCTCCCTCTGGTTCTGTACCACGTGACCTCGATGAGTCTGGACTATTTGTTATGTAACCGTGCTCCCTCGACGTGTCCACGATATTGTAATGCCGTAGAGATCTATCTGTATTATTGTAATTTTTGAGTACCTGAGTACTTGTTCAATTCAAAATAATTAATCTGTAAAATGTGTACATTATGAACCATGCCACTATCATATGATCGTGAAGGTTACAACAAACCGCGGGGAGGAAAAACATCCCCCAGCTGAGTCTACCACCTTGTATCGCGAAGGATGAACGTAACACGTAACACACACATGTGGTTACCAGTTATCAAATTTGAGAATGCTATGTTTGGCAATTTTAATTAAGTGTTAAGCTATCAGAGACGTCATTAAGCATCGGTACAATTTGAAAGAAAAATCGATATATCGATTGCCTGTTCAATTGGCGTCTCTGACATTTGCATTTATAACCTTTTTTTTTTTTTTAACTTTTAAAATGTAAAATTACTCCTACGCACATTGGTATTCAACGTACCATCGAAGGCTTCATCTTAATATCGTGGTTTTAACCTCCGATAATTTAGTCCAAAAATGTCAAGGAGAATAAAATATTACCGTAGTTCTGTTATTTTGTTGCGCTGACAATTGTAAAATGTTATTGCATGATTGCAATATATCATTTCAAATGTGGAACACGTCGTTATCATTATCTCTGTCAACACATCTCTCTTCTCCTAATTTATTTATCACAGATGTGAGTTTCTTGTCTGAACGATATGTATTTCATCTTCATAACTTCCAAATGACTTTGAAACTATGGATGTTCGTTGGGGTTTGAATTTTACCGACATTGTGATAATAATGGTAACTTCATTATCTAACCCTGTGGTGTTTGCCTACAGTATAGCAATAAAAGCTATCTCACTAGAAACGTCTGTGTCATATGTGATGATATTAATTGTATGATAGTTAATTTACTTTTCCTCAGCATTAACATTCTAGCCTACCATGCTTATATAGTCCCATGTCACAGGTGATTCGCTCGAGCATATTTTTAATACTTTCACAAGGAGGCAAGTACACTAACATACCCGGCCTCCAGCACAAATGCAAGCTCGGATACAATACACACATTGAGGCACGTCCTTAACCGACTTTAACTGTTGATAGGACGTTATTCATTGATCGAGCCAAGTGTGACGTTATAAAGGGTTTTTTAGACACTTTCCCATTTTGCTGTACTTCTACATTGTTTCTACCCTAGGTACCACTGCTGAGTCCTAAATGGACCAAATAGCCACATGGTATAGTAATGTGCTATCTGTATCGTCTTACTTATCGTTTCAGATAGATGCTTCCTTCCTGCAGTTTTTCAGGTTACCAATTTATGTCGCAAAGAGGTTTTCTCTGCTAAAGGTTCGAAGTTGACAGTATCCTTGTAGCCATAATGTATCTGTCACGTTTTACATGAAATACTACTTTACAAATTACTTATTGTTGTGAAGGTCATGGATAATATGGGAAAGATTCCTGCTTGCTGTAAAGATTTCATTTGACGAGATATATGTTGTTTCTTTCTGTGATGGTACAGTTGTGCATTCTGTGTCGTCTTACTTAGTGTTTCATATAGAAGCTTCCTTCGTGCTTTTTTTAAGTTACCAATTTATATGTCGCAAAGAGGTTTTCTCTGCTAATGGTCAATCAGTTTCCGAGGTTGGCACTAACATTGTAACTAGAATTTATCTGTCACGTTTTACATGAAACACTACTATAAGACTATCTTATTGTTATGGAGGTTGTTGAAGAATATGGGCCATGATGTGAAGGTCGATGTTTTTGGTAAATATTATTAGTGAATTTATTTTACTGTCACTACCCCAGTTCTCTATACGAGGACGTGACATTATAGGGCTTTGACCTAGATTGACATGGCGGATGTCGTTGATTGGGCCAAAAATGCTTACTCTCTTGAATAAAATTTTCTTATTCTCCTTGAACTATTTTTAGATCGCTTCATTGTTAGTATTTTGACACAACTTTATGAGTTTTGAGTTCCAATTATGGTTTTCTTTACACTTTGGTATTTGCAAGTTATTTGTTGACATTCTATTTGCTTATTTTTGAAGTATATGCTTCCTGACCTCTCATTTCTAGTTATTGAAGAACATTTTTTTGTTTTCATCTTACAATATATATATTAATATAACTGTTTTGTGTAACCAGCTGATGAGAGTTCTTATCTTCGTCTACATAGCTTAATCAAGACATTATGACATATCAGCGCTAGACATCTGTTTGATCAACTGTAGTGACCAGTTGTATATATATAGACATTACGTTAAGGCTATTTCTGACGGTACATGATCCGTTCACGCAGAGGTTTACAGAAGTTATTTTCACATGAGCTAGTACACCTGGTTACCGAGCTCGGATGATCGATATCCGTAAATTAGCTGTCTTCACTCGGCTAGTAACTCACAAGTGCACAGTTAGTTAATTTTAGACCGGTATTAGTTTTTGCCCGTTTGAAGGAGTTCATCTGGTAGGATTGCTTACCAAACTCTTGTCAGACTTAAATCTCATCGTGTTCCTGTCTTACGAACACACAGAAAATTGATTCGGGAACAGATTCTAAACGTTTTTCCTGAAATCGGTATGTAACAAGATCTGAAAGTACAAATCGTACCAAGTGAACGTTAGTGCCGACCTCCACGCATTAATCAGTGTTAGCTCTATGGCAGTCCCAACATCTAATGAATTCTGAAAAAAAACCCGAACGCCTCAAAATTTCTCTCCAACACAACCAAATCTTCTCAATTGATATAAATGGCTTTGTTGTAATAGAATGAAAGCCTTATGCGTGCCTAAATGTATTTTTGGGTTCATTTGCCAAACATGTTGAAGGGAAGTTTATTTCGTATTGGCTCAAACTTCTGTTATATTGGTTTCCAAAGATGGTTTTCTGTCAACACATTAAAACCTGCAACCCAATAACGTTACAGGATGCTTCAGTAAGACAACTGACTAACACCCCGAGATACCAGTCGACACTTAATCAAGTTAAAGTGAAGTAAGGTTAAAACGTCCTATTTTTCTGCATATTTACAAAACAAAAACAAAAAGTAAATTGAGTAAAGAATACGTTTGTATTATAACGGATGTAGATCCAAAATATGTCTTATTGATCACACATCGCTCTAAGATCGAGTGTTGTTATTTTACTCTGTTTTAGGGTTTGTTTGTTTGTTTGTGTTTTACGTCCTATTAACAGATATGGTCATTTAAGGACGTGCCAGGTTTTGGTGGTGGAGAAAAGCCGGAGTTCCCGGAGAAAAAACACCCACCTACGGCCAGTACCTGGCGATTGCTCCACGTTAGTCTCGAACCCGCGACCCAGTGGTGGAGGGCTACTGGTAGCAGCATATCAGACGCGTCAACCACTTGGCCACTCTGTTTAAGCACATAATTATTACATATATGTCGGTACATTTAGTAAAATCGCGCTGTGTCATACCTACTTGATGGTCCTCTGTCATTAATATATATGTAGAATTAGACACCAAAACACATGTCAGCATTATAATTGTGATGTGCGATTTTAATTGCTTGAAATGTTAAAAGTATGAAAATCACAGTTATCTGAAAAAATTGTAAATTATTACATTTCGGACAAGAATGTCATTCATTTCTCGGTGAAGAACTTGGACGTGGTGACTATGATACTTTTGTGAATTAGCAAGAATTTTACAGAGACCTCATTATGACGTCATAATAAAATCGAGTATTTAAAAGCAAAATCACCATCCGATTTGACGCCGATTTGACTCGAGACTAATAAAAGAACGTGTTCTTTTAAATGATAAGATTTGTTCAAGGGTTATTGATACAACAATTTTCTTTTTGTAGTTAGTTACTTAGCCACTAACCAAGAAGGGGATCGGTGATAAATTACGAAATATTACAGGAAAAACATATATTAAAAAACCAACAACCTTAATGTATGACCTGTGAGGAACACATATTTATTTTTGTATATATGTCATGGTTAGTCCAGACTTTGTATCGTACACTTTATCTACTACCCGTGTACATATATACAGTGTCTTGTTTTGAACAGAGTAATTTTATAACAAAATTATGCACTAACTATTTGAGTTGCTGGGTACCACCTTAATTGTCTCCGATAGACTGATCAAAAGGCAAATGTTATTGTCGGGAGAAGCATTGGAAGATAATCGGATCTTTGTGTTGGAGAGATTCAATAAGCTAGAATTGGCCTGACATGATGGATTCCTAGCTGTGACCCATGAGATAATGTTCGCAGTAAATGATAGACTGACAGTCTGAACCTATGAGACAATGTTCACGGTACGTAAAAGACTGACAGCATCATGGTACACACAAAGTGCGAACGTCACACACGTACGTTGTACACACGAAGTGTGAACGTCACACGCAAAAAAACGCAAGAAGTGTGAACATTCCTCACAGTGTCCAGCTCTACTGTCGCCAGTGAAAGAGGATACTGTTATAATTGTTACTTCTTCAATGGAAATTACAATTGTAGAGTTTTTACCCCAGAAACAAAATGTACTTTATGGATTTTCAACTAAGGCATGCAATCTTAACTCCACAGCACTTTATTATTGCACGGCCAATTAACGATTTGAAATGAAGCAGTCCTTAACAATACTGAAGATATTGATCATAAAATCATGTTTTACTGTGTTCAAATGAAAATATCAAATTATGATTCAAAATCTATTGATAAATATTTGTTGTGTAATATTGCATTAAAATGAAATTCAATTAAACCTACGCTTACTTATGGAAATATTATANTGTATAGTGATGAGTACAGTGTATAGTGATGGGTACAGTGTATAGTGATGGGTACAGTGTATAGTGATGGGTACAGTATATAGTGATGGGTACAGTGTATAGTGATGGGTACAGTGTATAGTAATGGGTACAGTGTATAGTGATGGGTACAGTGTATAGTGATGGGTACCGTGTGTAGTAATGGGTAAAGTGTGTAATAATAAGTACAGTGTATAGTAATGAGTACAGTGTATACAATGTAGTGGTGGGTTCAGTGTATAGTGTATAGTGATAGATACAGTGTGTAGTAATGGGTACAGTGTGTAGTAATGAGTACAGCGTATAGTGATGGGTATAGTGTATAGTGATGGGTACAGTGTTTAGTGATGGGTTAAGTGTATAGTGATGGGTACAGTGTGTAGTGATGGGTACAGTGTATAGTGATGGGTACAGTGTATAGTGATGGGTACAGTGTTTAGTGTTGGGTACAGTGTATTGTGTATATTTATTGATACAGTGTATAGTGATGGGTACAGTGTATAGTAATGCGTACAGTGTATAGTGATGGGTACAGTGTATAGTGATGCGTACAGTGTATAGTGATGGGTACAGTGTATAGTGATGGGTACATTGTATAGTGATGGGTAGATTGTATAGTGATGGGTACAGTGTATAGTGATGGGTACAGTATATATTAATGGGTACAGTGTATATTAATTGGTATAGTGTATAGTGATGGATACAGTATATAGTAAGGAATACATGATATAGTGATGTGTATAGTGTATAGTGACGGGTACAGTGTATAGTGATGGGTACAGTATATAATAATGTGTATAGTATATATTAATAGGTACAGTGTATAGTAATGGGTAGAGTGTATACTGATGGATACAGTATATATCAATGAGTACAGTGTATATGAATAGGTATAGTGTATAGTGATGGATACATTGTATAGTAAGGAATACAGGATATAGTGATGTGTATAGTGTATAGTGATGGATACAGTACAGTGTATAGTGGTGGGTACAGTGTATAGTAATGGGTACAGTGTATATTAATGGGTACAGTATATAATAATGTGTATAGTATGTATTAATATATACAGTATATATTAATGAGTACAGTGTATATGAATAGGTATAGTGTATAGTGATGGATACATTGTATAGTAAGGAATACAGGATATAGTGATGTGTATAGTGTATAGTGATGGATACAGTACAGTGTATAGTGGTGGGTACAGTGTATAGTAATGGGTACAGTGTATATTAATGGGTACAGTATATAATAATGTGTATAGTATGTATTAATATATACAGTATATATTAATGAGTACAGTGTATATGAATAGGTATAGTGTATAGTGATGGATACATTGTATAGTAAGGAATACAGGATATAGTGATGTGTATAGTGTATAGTGATGGATACAGTATAGAGTAAGGAATACAGGATATAGTGATGTGTATAGTGTATAGTGATGGATACAGTACATAGTAATGGGCACAGTGTATAGTGACGTGTATAGTGTATAGTGATGGGTACAGTGTGTAGTGATGGGTACAGTGTATAGTAATGGTTACAGTGTACAGTGATTGGTACAGTGTATAGTGATAGATACAGTATAATGTAATGGATACAGTGTTCAGTAATGAGTACAGTATATAGCAATGGGGACAATGTATAGTAATGTGTACAGTATATAGCAATGGGGACAATGTATAGTAATGTGTACAGTATATAGCAATGGGGACAATGTATAGTAATGTGTACAGTATATAGCAATGCGTACATTACATTGTAATGCGTATAGTTGATAGTAACGAGTACCTTGCATACCTTGCCTTCAGTGTATATCAATACGTCCATTGTGTTATAATGTGTACATTGTATAGAAAGCGTACAGTGTACAGTAATGCGTTTAGTGTATTGTTATGTGTACATTGTATAGAAAAGCGTACATTGTATAATAATGCATACAATTTATTAAAATATGTACATTTTTTTAGAAAAAAAGTGCAGTAATGCGTACTATGTATTGTAATGGGTATATAGTAACAAGAGCGTTCAGTGTATAGTAATGAGTACCTTGCATTGTAAAGCGTTACGTAAAGTGTATATTTTCTTCGGACAGCATCATGTGTATAACAATGTGTACTGTGTATAGTCACGCGTACAGGTTTTTAGTTAGTGTACGTGTATTAGCGTACAATGTAATGTTGCGGACAATATTTGGGTGTCAAAAGTAAATATATTTTTTCAATGTTATAATTTAGATACAATGATCACGTATACAGATAGGTGGATATGTCAGCGATCGATTTAAATACCGATCCAGTAAATTACTGTGTAGATCTAAATAATTGCAAATGCACTTAATAAACTATGAGATAAACTTCAAACGGTCACCGGTAAAACTAGACTTGATTCCGGATAATTGAGAATAATAGCATCTTATAATCCTGTCCGCGTTTCCGGTCTTTATTTCTTCAATGAACTGTCTAATTATAAAATGATGTCTCCTGCGACATAGCCCAAGTTGTCGCTCCTTTTGGGTCGATCGACATTTCATTGATTCCAAGACGAATTGAATAGAAGTGAGTGCAGTGTTGGGCAGACTGATTATGTGTCGACCGATCACCCGCGGTTAGGCCCACACTAACGCAGGCAGGAACGCGAGGACAGAGCTGGGAAGAAAATGTCAAACAGTGCATTTAAAATTTGGCTCATTAGTCTTCCAGAAAGAAAAAAAATCAGTGAAGATTTTGTTCTTGGGAAACTTTAGCAAGGCAACTAGAGTAGGGAGATACTTTAACAGTTGAAGTGTGATGGGATCCTGCTCTTAAACAGCTTAGGGCAGCCAGGTTTTTTTCTGGTTCACCACAATTTCTGGTTCACCACATACAGACCAAAAATAGTATTTCGATTTTTCATTGGCAATTATTTTGTAAACAATTCAATATTGAGTCCAAATAGTAGCGGTGCTAGATAGCAATGTCCTTTCTTTGGAAATTGAAAAACAAATTCTTCAGATAACAGAGTAGGAAATGATATTTGTAAAAAATAACATGACATTATATAGGTAGAGCTATAGTCCCCTGAAATAACCGGAAACCTATCAGTTGTCGTTAGCTAACTGTAATCGTTTGTTGTTGCTACATGAGAAAGATATAAAAATGTATCTGGCGATCTGCCACTCCACGGTGGACATACAAAGTAAGCATTATGTAACCAAACACCAGAGAAACAGCTGATGTTTTAACGTTCTCTTTCATTCTTTTAAAGCTAGGTACTGGCGACCTTCACCTTGACGTGAGTCAACGTTTTAAAAAGTTAATTGAAAACACTCTTGCCTTCACATCATTACAGGCAAGAAATAAATTGGTAAGAATATAAAAACCAAAAATAAACAAAGCATGATATATTACGGTACAAACAGAAGTACTTGTGAGGTGTTGTGCTGATGTGAAGGATTTTAACTGAAGTATAAAGCATGTTAGCTGGTCCTAACAGACGGAAGCTAATAGACTAAGGGATTGATGGATGGCATGTTAACCCCGGTCGTCCCCCTTACATCCTGCTCTCTACCTCGGGTTTCTCTCCATGATTAACAGATGCCGAGGAATGCTGGGTGTAGTTCTTAAGTTATTATCAAATCATCCCCTATTTCATTTAAAGGACAACCCTGATCTATATATTTCTGAAAATTTTACATCATGAAGAACTGAGAGATAAGACATCTGGGAATCGGGATACAAACATCAACGATGTTAGACTTGTTTCAAAATTCTGTTTCCTGTTACATGTTATTTTTCCTATTGGAAAGTTGATTTCATGATCTTTCCAATTTCTCGTGCTAGATAGATGTTTTCCATTCGTCTGAAGCATAAGAATTTCACATGCTTTGAATATCTTTCGAGAGACAATAAATTAAGAGACGTGCAAATGCTACCTCCACCTGTACAAAGGCCGAACTTCTGCAAGATGTTAAGGACTATCTTCATGGCTGCCGTCATTATCTTATTGGGAAATATTCAATTTCCTTGTGAGCTAAAAATATCGACGTTTTGATAATGCCCAATAAAGTGTCTTGTTATTTCGTTGCAAGTTCCTCGGCTATCACATTGAGTACTTGAAATTGACAAAATTCACCACATATGTCGTCAATAAAGCAAAAGACACTTACCCTTTTGGAACACCTGGCTATATACTCCTTGACATTTTTCAACGTTATTTGAAGGAATATTTACCTTTCCTTTGTTCATACTTGGACCTAGTGTCATAGTTGTGAGTTCGAATTACAGTTTCGTTTCCAGTTCGGTATTCTAGATCTTTCGGTTTTTGTTTTGTTTTATGAGACAGTAGTTTACATATTCCAGCATTTCTTGTGTCTGCTCAAATTCATATTTTCATGGTTTCAACTTAGTATGTGCAAGTGAGGAAGCATCTTATTAAGATTATTTTCAAATCGAAAAAAACATCCTCATAAGTGTCAAACCTCGTATAGCAATTTTGGTTATTCTTACCAACGATGTAGTTTTAAAGATGACAGTTTTGGCAATGCTGACATAATATTGTGTATTTTGTAAAACATTTATGTGATCAATATGACTACACGGACAGATGACGATTTTGTGTTGTTCGGTTGTTGTTGGCGATTTATCTGGCGAGAATCAAATGGACAAGTTCGGGGATTACCAAAAGACTTCTTCAACCGATATAAGCGTCCGTTTTGTCAAGTACTATTTAAGACGACCCTGTCCGGAGCCTGACCGGTTTGATAAGTCCATATTTTCCGGACGGATTTCCAATCCAGACAAGAACACGCATCCAAATCTTCCAACAAGAGTATTTTCTATTACCTTTCCATCCATTAGTCGTGCTAGTGTTTCTGTTTAGGTCGAGGATCTGATTCAAAATTCACCGATGCGTCATCTGTCTTGTTTAATTTGGAGTTGTACATTCGTGATGCAACGCATGAAATCAGACACGTTTTCAAGGGTTTTAAAGTACACAGTACCAACATTCAATGAAAGAGGAACCAAATCTGAGTCATAGAAACGCTTTCATGTGGCCGTCACGTGATACTCGTTTAAGAAAGCGCTTGTCACCTGTCAAATAATTCAATGGGGATTCTGTATTGTGTATTGATCGATTTGAATGTGCTCCAGGATGTTTTTAATTTTCAAGGAAAATGTTATGATGTTATAACCACCCCCCCCCCTCCCCCCACCAATCTTTTAAAATTTCAAATCGTTATCGAAAAAGTGTGCGATAAACAAATGCGAAAACCTAAAAATGGAAATAAAATTTGATTTTGACTGGTAAGGGTAGTATTTATATCACTTGATAGAGAAATACTTTACAAAAAAACTTAAATCCGTGACGGAAGTACGGCTTGACATGTTAGAAGTGATAAGGCTCAGATTTACGACACTTTAAAGGAATTGAAGAACAAACTGTGAAATGTTATCAGGGATGGTTCCTTTATGTCACAGTACTGCTGGTGTACACTCAAAACCAGAATTATATCTTAGTAAATTGGAAGGAACGAATAAAAAATGTTCCGTGCTATCGGATCTTTTGACAAAGATGGTGGTTAAACTTTTGGTACTAGCTGTATTTATCATCAGTATACATGTGTGATAGTGTGGCCTCTTTGATAACAGTTGTTAAAGGAAGCGGTTAAAGTAGGACTTCTGTAAAATAACTGGAATTGAAGGAAATCTAAAAGATGCTCCGTTACGTGTCAAATTAACATTTCCAGGATGTACATGTAGCCATTGTATTATCGTTTGTGTCCACTATCCCTTAATCTAAACCTTTGGTTAGTAAGCTGTCTGCTATTTATATATTAGTAGAAAGACACTTATATTTAGCGTTACATTCAAATTGAATGAAATGCTGTCTTTATAGATTATTAGACTCAAAACCTGTACCTGTAGATTTCATAAACATCAGGTAAGCCTACATAGATTTTAATGATTCCCCTGACAGGACCGGTCATGATTTAAGCACTGGGTACACTGCTGATAGGCATATCAGTTTCAATTAGTGACATTGAATGAAAAGTGTAGTTACTTGAATGTCTTCGTGTTAAAGATCAGTAAATGTCCCTTGCCTATCTATTTATATTTAATGACAAAAGTATCGTACATGGGTATTTAATTAGCAATGCATTGATATGAATCCGTCTGATATTTCTAGACGATATATATGTCTTCATTTGTAACAGAAACCATTTCGGAATGTATAAGACCCAAGGCATTGCATAACAAGAAAATCCACAAAAATTTCAGTAAAGACGCTTGTTTCCGGATCTTTGCATGCCGGAGTTCAATTTTAGTCTCGCCAGGAGTAGGTAAGCGGAAGCAGACAGAAGAGTGACAGACTAATTGCTTGTCAGATTCCGACTGAGGAGTTCCGGACAATTACTTGTGATATAATTCATATGTATGGCGTTTATCAAATCAACAGATATGGAGCACATGTTTCTTGAAGGAAAAAATCAATCCTATCGCTACTTTTTAGATGCTTTTAAGTGCGAACCGAGTAAAGTGTGGCGCGCGTTGACAGTAAGTACTGCCCCAGTATGCGTGATGTCCGACCTAACACTTACGTGAACTGTATCAGACGTTGAGATTGTCTAAGGAGCGACAATTTCGGAAAAAACATATACCTTCCCTCTCAAGAGTAAAGCTGATAGTATGAAAACAATTTATTTTATTAATCATAACTGTATCCTCGGTGGAAAAATACTATTGTTGGCGTTTTAAAATTCCTTTTGGCTGGTGCTAATTCGGTCAAGGCGATTACATGCTTTTATTTCGGTAAATCAAATATTTTGGAAGCGCAAATTTTAAAAATTCTGTCCGGTATTTGTGGAATTTCCTTATAGTTTCTTTCGAAACAGACACAACCTCTGATCAGTATATGCGAGTTATCTCCTCTGATTACAGGTGCCAGCGTTTGGCAACATATAATACTTCTTTATCCAGAGTACGAGTGAATTAAGTGTGACCTTGATATTGACATGACCCTTTGAACAAATAATATTGAAAATATACACGAATAACGTAATGCAATTGTGAAGGGGGAAAAACAGTTATAACCGTGCATAATGGATGGAAGTGGAGTATTCATTGGAGCCATTCATGGCAGTGAAATCTATTCTAATTAACTTTTTTATCCAAGGTCAAATAGGATTGAGAAATAACGCTTGAGCATCATTAATGAATTCTATTGATATAAGCGTAATAAAGGCCGTAAATGGGATATAGAAATCCCACGAAAGTTTGAATAGTTGAGATGTCGACTACGTAAGTCCATTAGTTTTCCACACCGCTATCACAATGCAAACACTGCCATTTACGGAGTTGCGTCCCCTTGAGACGCCCGAAATCGTACACGTCGGGACGTGGTGTTGATTTCCAACTCTTTAGTTTGATAGGTCGTTTTTCATCCAGCCGACCAACGACGTTTTTCATTATATTTTTTTTTTTTTTTTTTACAATATCCTGTTAAAAGTGAACATTTATATTTTGAATAATCGTTTCCAGAGGAAGGCTGATGGAATAAAAAGGTATAGTGTGTGATGACACTGCAGTGATTATCAATCACCTGGGTACAAGATATTATTAAGAAGCACATAAAAGGAAATTCCAATCTGAAAATTGTCATTAAAATATTTTACTTCAACAAAAAATTCGTTTAACATGGGGAAATGATCAACGTATACAAACACAAAATTATTTTATTAAATATAATATGATTTAATGAAACATGATACCACGTGAAATAGTCAGCATTATATTGTATTAGTATGCGATTCACCCAACCATTAAAAAAGTAGATCGTATAATCTTCAATTAGAAAAAAAATCATCAATATTCATTCTTTAAAGTTGACACTTAATTTGATCTGTTGTACCCCGGGAGTACAGACTAAAGTAATTCTCCTCCAAAGGGACGATATATAATACCGCACTGTTGAAATCTTTGCACATTCGTTCTCGACCTTTGCCCGTGTCAGAAGCTAATTATCTGCCTTCGGTGAAATTCACTCCAAATCGGGGGTAATTTTCTGCATGATCGATAAAGCAGGACAAAGCATGTGGCACTTTTCATCCGTCATTACCAAATCTATCAAAACGTTTATGAATATTTTATGAAAGTCATCATGATGCTCCATATAATTGACCAATCAGGGCCATCCAAAGTCGATATTGGTCATTTGGTAAAATTTCTTGTTGAACGGTCTATAAAAGTCTTGTAATCTCTTGATCACGTTCGGGTCTACGTACGGATGCTTCCTTCCTTTAGTTCCTACCAAACAATGTGGGTATTTACTTCCGGTCTTTTGTATACACGGAAACCCTCGGGTGTCATTCATGTAAAAATGACTATCATTTATATATCTCCTCAATCCTAGAAAATCTTGAAGCTTGAACATTTCCTCGCTTGGATTTTTCACAATATTCTCACCATTCACAAAATGAAACTGCTCCAGGGGAAAATATCGGAGCCATTCTTCCAAATGTTTTGCATAGATTCCGATTTTGATGACGGGCCATGATGTATCCACAAGACCCGTATGATTGTTCGACAGCGCCATCTGTTCAAATGGTTTCATGGAAGCACGTTTGCTGGCTACCTGTGTGTAGTCTGAAATGGCTCGGGTCACGGGATCTCTTACTATCAGAACAAGTTTCACATCACGTGACATATTGAAGACTCTTTTAGGGACTTCCTTCGTCACGAAGTATCGAGGCGTTTTTTCAATTGTCGTCTGCTCGTCATTTGTCTCTGGCATCAAATCCCTTAAAAAAAACAAAAAAAACAATACACATGAATTTTACTCCAACAGAAGAAAAATAAAATATAAGATGTTGCCGCCTTAAATGAAAAAAGCCCTCCCACATTTTAGAATGTATACAGTATATTGGTCGGGGTGGAGTGGGCGATTTTGGTACAACTTAATCGTTGAAAAGGTTATGCAATGGGCGCAATGTGCCATCCTGTTTGCGATTGGTTTAGGAATAGGATACCGACTTGTTTAAAATGAGACAACATGATTGATAGATCGGCCATTGAATCATGATACTTTACGCGGTAAATTGGCACGGAAGGGTATCACAATATCCTGTTCGGTGATGGCATGTTTCAACTTCAATTTTATGTTTTAACCCAACTGATGTGGAAAAAACGATACCAACTTGAAACAGAGAAAATGCAAGTGAAGCGAACACTGGAGAATGATGTATTGTGACAGTAGCAGTAAAACGAAAACAATTTCCTGGGAAACAAAATGTATTATTTCTTAAACAAATTGTTCAAATACCAATAACATCCTTATCTAAATCAGTGAGAGAGGAACAAGCATTGGAGACTGGACTGTGTTTGGGAATTGAAAAAGCATGGTTGAATCGATGAAAATTTAACCAGGAAAAACATTGATATTAAATAATAATGAAAAGCAGATACTTCAATATTGAATATTTGATTCTTACGTCTTTTTCATGTTGATAATACATGGAATCTGAGTTAATTACATGCCATAGGAATGCTGTTTTGGAGTTGTAAGAGCATGCTGATAAGTACTGAATGATCGAGGTCCGGGGTTATCGACAGAGGGAGACCTTTCCCAAGCGAGTATTGCTACCCATATTTTGCTGATGTGTACGACTGTAATGGGATGCTGTTGTAATGAAATCACAAGCTAAGGTTTACTATACAAACTGTCTCCAAGTATTGGATTGCCTATAATATGTTTCCCACTCAATTGAAAGTTAATGCTTCTCGTTATGTGATTGTTTTTTGTTGCGTACATCGAATTTTTTTCAAAGACATTGAAATTCAGTATTACAATCAGACAACCTACGTGGTCGATTCCTCTGCTTGCTCTTGACCTTCTCTTTCGTTCTACGGATTATTATATTTAACAGTAGTAGTGATACTATCCATTTGCACGCAGGTCACTGTAACATCACATAAAACATAAGGCAATACTATTGTAAATTAATCGGAAGCTCGACCCCGCTCGGCCCTTTCCGGAATGTTACGTCACAGATGAGAATGATCAATGTACCGATATAAATGGGGCCCCTGCTAACTAACTCCTCAAATTTTCCGTACCCTTTTCATGGAAATGACCGAGACGCAGATGATAAATTGAACTTTTCTGTAGGTTTTCGGATATGGCGAATATAATGTTGTGTTATGAAGTTTGAGTACGGACAGTGGGATAACCGTATCTGAAATACTGGCTAGATTGTTAGACAGGGTATTCTAAAACACTGCCACAACAGGATCTAAAACACTGGCTGGACATTTTGACTTCCGGATCTAAAACATCGGATTGTTGGACAACTGATCTCATCCACTGGCTGTTTTTTTTAAAATAAGGATCCAAAACGCTGGTTGGGTACCTTGACTTCCGGATCTAAATTATTGGTTGCATGTTGGGACAAATGGATCTAAAACATTGGCTGGATAGCGAGACAACTATTTCTAAAACAGTGGTTGAACAGTTGGGACAACCGGATTTAAAACACTGCATGGATTGTTAGACAAACGGATCTAAATCATTGGTTGTATATTGGAACAATCAGATCTTAAACATTGGTTGTATAATAGGACAATCGGATCTTGAACATTGGTTGCATAGTAGGACAATCGGATCTAAAACATTGGTTATATAATAGGACAATCGGATCTTAAACATTGGTTGTATAGAAGGACAATCGGATCTTAAACATTGGTTGTATAGTAGGACAATCGGATCTTAAGCATTGGTTGTATATTGGAACAATAAGATCTTAAACATTGGTAGTATAATAGGACAATCGGATCTTAAACATTGATTGTATAGTAGGACTATCGGATCTTAAACATTGGTTGTATATTGTACAATCGGATCTTAAACATTGGTTGTATAGTAGGACAATCGGATCTTGAACATTGGTTGCATAGTAGGACAATCGGATCTAAAACAGTGGTTATATAATAGGACAATCGGATCTTAAACATTGATTGTATAGTAGGACAATCGGATCTTAAAGATTGGTTGTATATTGGAACAATCAGATCTTAAACATAGGTTGTATAATAGGACAATCGGATCTTGAACATTGGTTGCATAGTAGGACAATCGGATCTAAAACAGTGGTTATATAATAGGACAATCGGATCTTAAACATTGATTGTATAGTAGGACAATCGGATCTTAAAGATTGGTTGTATATTGGAACAATCAGATCTTAAACATTGGTTGTATATTGGAACAATAAGATCTTAAACATTGGTAGTATAATAGGACAATCGGATCTTAAACATTGATTGTATAGTAGGACAATCGGATCTTAAAGATTGGTTGTATATTGGAACAATCAGATCTTAAACATAGGTTGTATAATAGGACAATCGGATCTTGAACATTGGTTGCATAGTAGGACAATCGGATCTAAAACATTGGTTGTATAGAAGGACAATCGGATCTTAAAAATTGGTTGTATATTGGACAATCGGATCTTAAACATTGGTTGTATAGTAGGACAATCGGATCTTGAACATTGGTTGCATAGTAGGACAATCGGATCTAAAACATTGGTTATATAATAGGACGATCGGATCTTAAACATTGGTTGTATAGAAGGAAAATCGGATCTTAAACATTGGTTGTATATTGTACAATCGGATCTTAAACATTGGTTGTATATTGTACAATCGGATCTTAAACATTGGTTGTATAGTAGGACAATCGGATCTTGAACATTGGTTGCATAGTAGGACAATCGGATCTAAAACATTGGTTATATAATAGGACAATCGGATCTTAAACATTGATTGTATAGTAGGACAATCGGATCATAAACATTGGTTGTATATTGGAACAATCAGATCTTAAACATTGGTTGTATAATAGGACAATTGGATCTTGAACATTGGTTGTATAGAAGGACAATCGGATCTAAAACATTGGTTGTATAGAAGGACAATCGGATATTAAACATTGGTTGTATAGAAGGAAAATCGGATCTTAAACATTGGTTGTGTATTGGACAATCGGATCTTGAACATTGGTTGTATAGAAGGACAATCGGATCTTAAACATTGGTAGTATATTGGACAATCGGATCTTAAACATTGGTTGTATAGTAGGACAATCGGATCTTGAACATTGGTTGCATAGTAGGACAATCGGATCTAAAACATTGGTTATATAATAGGACGATCGGATCTTAAACATTGGTTGTATAGAAGGACAATCGGATCTTAAACATTGGGTATATGTTGGACAATCGGATCTTAAACATTGGTTGTTTAGTAGGACAACCGGATCTTAAACATTTGCTGGATAGAAGGAACATTGGTTATATAATAGGACGATCGGATCGGAACAATCGGATCTTAAACATTGGTTGTATATTGGACAATCGGATCTTAAACATCGGTTGTTTAGTAGGACAACCGGATCTTAAACATTGGTTGTTTAGTAGGACAATCGGGCCTTAAACATTAGTTGTATAGCAGGACAATCGGATCTGAAACATTTGCTGGATAGAAGGACAATCGGATATATTTACATTTGCATGGCATTGTCACCATATAACCTCTTTGAAAGCTGAGTCGTTGATGGGACTTTAATTACCATGCTGCACGAGACACAATTCTTAGCGTATTAATACAACACTGACCGAACTACAATATCCAATGTAAATAAACATGAAGGCTGGTGAAATATCGCTGGGCATTTTGAGACTTGATAATGTCATTGTTAATTTAGGTGCAAAAGAAAAAAGGAAATAAAAAGTATTTTTATTACAACAAAAACAAGGCCAAGGTCTGCAATATCGTACAAAATGCACATCGGTTGAAATCACCAATGCCGGCAATGGAAACAATTTTAACACCAGTGGTTCGTTACAAATGTCTGAAATACACATATGCTATAGACCTACTGAAACATATGTTACAAACCTATTGAGTCACAGCACACATAAACATTTCAGACATTTGTAACGAACCCCTGTGCTCCGTCGCAAGATCACTCAATTCAAACGATTTCAGCCACGGTTTCCCCAGTTTCTGATCATGACATGTCAAACAACGAGGCTGTTATAGAATCTAACGACTGTAGTGAGATTCCCCCATAGATTCTTCACAAAATGGGCAAAGAGAAACTTTCGAATTAACTTCCAAAAATAACTCCTTCGTGGAGTTCAATGTCGGATTCACTGTGTTCACTGTATTTATCCATGTGCGAAATTTGTTCCGGGAAAAAAACTTTTTCAATTTTAAATATAAATTATAAGTTAAAAAAGATAATAAGAGGAAGAGAAAACGTAAATACAAGTACTGAACTGATCTTTGCAAGCAAACAACTCATAATGCGCGCTGTTCAATGCTTAAATAAAACATTGGTTGAACAGTCGGACAACTGAATCCAATACACTGGCTGGATATTGCGCCTACCAAACCGGATTAAAGTTGGCCGGATTAAGAAGCTCGACAATGTATAGGAATTAAGAAGACGAACTGAATGGCCGTCCACATCTCACCGGGAGTTGCGTGTACTTATAACTAACGACAGTTTTGTACCACAAGACCTTCCACCGTAATGGATCAAATCTCCTACATCAAACTGACAAATATGTTTACACTTTAAACTTGCACTTTTGACTTCGGCATTGTCTGTTAAAAATACGATAAAAATAAAAACAAATGTCACGATACCATGTTTAATTCCATCAGAGTTATCGCCGATGGTTGATTTACGCTCGAGAAATATCAGCTGGTTTTTGCGACATTTATCAGGATGTATCTTGAGTCCCTTTTGAACTGCTAAGTGTGGGAATACCATTTCAAGATTTCACGTTAATGTTAAACATACAATTCCATTAAAACAAGCTGAATCGGTGTATCGACAAAGTGGAGACGGCGCTTTTATGATCGCAATTTTGAAAAGTAAATCAATATAAATTGTGTAATAGGTTTAGAGTTTTATGTGTTTTGATCCTTTATAAACCGTCCCCTGTTAAGTAGTGTTGTGTTTTAGTAGGAAACATAAATTGCTTTCCATATTGAAACAGCGTTTGTTTATAGCATATGTAACGGAAATAAGTGACAGATTCCGGGGAGAATTCATGGTATCGTACAGAAATGTCAGTATGATTTCATAAGTTAGTTATGCTCTATTACTTTTTGTTTCACACTCAATCTAGCATCCACGTAATATGTGTTCCCTTGGAGTCATTCTGCAATATTATACTACCTCTCCCGGTGATGTATCTCTTATCTAGGAATTTATTTTATATTCCGAATAAAAAAAAAGATTTTGTTAAATTAACACCATGGATGAAAAAAGTGATTTCAATCAATACTTTGTGCTAAATATACCAAACAATAGCTTTCATTCGAAGGCCTGTACAAATAAATTGTTTATATAGATACATACCGTTTTTTTATAAACCTGCATCGTTCAAAGCAATGTTACTTTGTGTCGGCACATAATTTGTGAAAATTCAAATACATCCATAAAGAGAAAATTACCATATTGCGGTGCAAACCTGTGGCCTGTTCATTTATAAATCACGGTAATAGCTTAGCCTGACGGACATGCAAATGTTAATGCAGGCCTTGAAAGTTTTCTCAAGACTCGACAGTAAGAAATTTCAAATCTTTAGTTCCATCTCTAATTAAAAACACAGACCACTCTTGTCCATCCATTGGCCCGGAAAGTAATAAACGAAATCAGTCCTGTTTACTCCCAACAGGAACCGAATCGAATGTTGAATACATGTAAATGTTGTTTAATGACTTAAGCAAGTCTACATTTTATAATCACCATAGGTCGTGCGACTTTATCATACTAACAGCATTATGTCAGGAAACAATTAAATTTTTTGCTCTTTGGTGGAGATTTAAATCACGCCGGCTGAATTTGATTTATCATCGATTCGAAGACATGAGCATTTATTCAAAATCAAATTAGGACTCTATTCTGGCGTAGATTTGTCTTAATCTGCTGACAGGTTGAGTGATAGGGCTTGTGCAGTAATCGTTGACATTGATCGCTGCCTTATTTTCCCCAGTTTGTACATTAACCATCGATTTTTTTTCTACTTCTACTTCAGAGTAATGCATTCATTCATAAAAACTAACACGCGAGGATAAAGGTACGGAATCCAAATGTCACGTTTGGTACGCTCCAATAGCAATTTATACTGTTTTATGGAGCGAACGCCACGTAATGAAAAAAACACCAAAAAACGATGTTCTCGATTATTTTATGAGCATGAATTGATAAAGTCATTTACACATCAAAAGAAGCGTTCTTAATTATCATATATCAGGTGTTCGGCTATTGCATTAGAATTTCCATGGCAGTACGTTGTCGGTAGCCATCAGTGCTAATTGAAGGAATGATCTACGGTAAGCCGCCCTGTGATGAATCACGTGCTAGGTTACTGATCTAACGGGCGACACCCACTGATTCAAGGGAGGGGCACTCGGTCAAGTCGCAGTAACATAAGAAACTGCACTGCAGCAGTGATTACAGAATTTAACTGATTCTCAACGATACTTTATCAAAGTGATATATCGCAGGGGCACTAGAGTGTTCATGGTGACAGTACAATGTTTCAGGCAGTAATCCCTTGATACTCTGGTCGAATATAGATTCCAAAAGCAAACACAACGACACATCCAAATACCTGTACTGGTATTGTCAGTGATGGCGCAAACAATGACACCAACTATGTACATTTACCTGAAAACAGCATTTAGATTCATACTCGTTTATTTATCTACTTTTTCATCAATTCTGGATATATATTGTTACAATGACACCGATCATGTACTCTACCACGAAACAGTCATGCAGGCTGCAGTCTAACTGAGGTAGCTCTTCTTGGCCGTGGTAGAGCTGCCTAACTGCGACAATGCTAGTATTGTGGTAGAGCTTCCTACTGAGGTAGCGCTTCCTGATCGAGGTAGAGCTGCCTAACTGTGACAATGCTAGTATTGTGGTAGAGCTTCCTACTGAGGTAGCACTTCCTGACCGAGGTAGGACTGCCTAACTGTGACAATGCTAGTATTGTGGTAGAGCTTCCTACTGAGGTAGCGCTTCCTGACCGAGGTAGGGCTGCCTAACTGTGACAATGCTAGTATTGTGGTAGAGCTTCCTACTGAGGTAGCGCTTCCTGACCGAGGTAGGGCTGCCTAACTGTGACAATGCTAGTATTGTGGTAGAGCTTCCTACTGAGGTAGCGCTTCCTGACCGAGGTAGAGCTGCCTAACTGTGACAATGCTAGTATTGTGGTAGAGCTTCCTACTGAAGTAGTGCTTCCTCATCGTGGTAGAGCTGCCTAACTGTGATAATGCTAGTATTGTGGTAGAGCTTCCTACTGAGGTAGCGCTTCCTGAACGTGGTAGAGATGATTTACCTCGTCATAGTTGTCTAACTGAGGTAGAGCTGCTTAACCATGGTATATTTATCTAACTGAGTTAGGACGCTAAACCATGGTAGAGTTTTCTGATTGTGGTAAAGATGATTTACCACGTCATAGTTGTCTATAACTGGGTAGAGCTGCTTTACCATGGTATAGTTATCTAACTGAGATAGGACGCTAAACCATGGCAGAGTAGTCTGACTGAGGTAGAGCTGCTTTACCATGGTAGAGTTGTCTGACTGAGGTAGAGCTGCTTTACCATGGTAGAGTTGTCTGATCTTAAACGATATAGTAAAAACGCTATGAAAGTTGCTTTCTTTCTCAACGATGCAAGTATACATATCCTTCATTTATCGCCAAATATGAACAGATATGACATAATGTACACGTCACTTCCGACTTTTTCGGTAGACATACCTCTCACATCCTAGTTATTATTTCAACTCAAACTCTGGCTAAGCCTGTGGTTTACCAGCTAGACGGACATTATAGGGTAAATATGTACTCCGGGAAAAGGTTACTTACGACCAGCCATTCCAACAACGCTCACTGTACAGCGTTATAATTTAGTCTGGGCAATAGGGCAATGTTACATGTACTAGCAACCATTAATCCAAAGTACTACAGCCTCCAAAGTGCTTAATTAAGTACGACATAAAAGGCGGAGGAACTTCTCGGAAAGGATGAGTCTACATCCCCCGTCCCCAGTAGTGATTACAGCCCTAATTTGGTCACGAGGCCAACCTGTGATGTATCAGCGAGACGGACAGACGCTTTTTCCAACTAATCGGGTGTCGCTGATGACAAACGAGATACATACCTCGGCACGAGCTAATCGCTCTGTGATTGGCCCTCTAACTCGTACGTAATAGCTTTCATCGTTATCTACATCGTCTGGAACATCGTCATCGTCTGTAAATACAACTTCCTCAATATTTTTTTTATCCAATTATCTTTAGATTTCCCGCGATTTAACCTCTACTTTCCTAATTACAACAGAAACCGATTGTCTTTGGGGCCTATGCTTCATTGGTTAACAGTGGTATGGCTATGGGAAAGAGATTATCTACTTATATGGATCTTTAGCAAAGAGGTGTCTCAAACATAAATGAGGTTAGCTGCATGATTTTAAAATAAGACAAAATGATGTCGCTGTTTTTATAATTTTGACTTTAAATATCATGTCTGATCGACACATGGACTTAAACATGTTATGCGATTTTTTTCAAAAAAAGCGACAATTTTTAATGCAGGAAACACTTTCAATTATTTGTTTATATTATGAAAACGTCCTAACCGTTCTTATATTATGTTCCATACAAGCTTTTGGCAATGGAAACCATTCCATACCAGCAAGATGTAGCCAGAGCACTTTACAATACAATAAATCTCGTAGGAAGTACACTTTCTCTTTTTTCTCCAGGAGAGCCGAACGCTAATTAAAACATATCTGAAGTAGTTATTTCTACATTTACTAACAACAATATAAGGAAAGTCCGACTTTTGTTCTTGTTTTATCAATTGGAACCTTTATGAATACGTAATTGAGATGGAATAACAGTTAAAAGGCTTTTTGAAAATTTTGAAGCAATTTGCAATCGTTGAAACATTTTTCTCTGACGAAGAAAGAAATATGGTGCTGTTGTTAGTATAACAGGGCACGTAGCCATTGGGTACGGAAGATCTGATGTGACTTTTGATATATTGTATGCATTCAAGTTGTTTAACTTATTCGTATGGTCTGTGTAATTACGAATAAAGTGTATGTATTTTATGGCCATGAAGCTTAAATGTTCTTAACCATAATTCCAGGATAAAACAAGATATTGTAGTGAACTGAGGAAAATGGCGCACTAAACCTAACAACTTTAGGAAACCATCGAACCTTGTTTTAATGTTAAATCTTAAGCAGTTACACAATCAATATATTTCACAGTGCTTCTAACGTTTTTTAAACTTCATTGTTTTTTAGGACATGAACAACGCTCCCGAATGCCGAGGGTCGGCACAGAATCCGGCAATTACCGCCAACACCAACGCAACAACACCGCAACAGTATCTTAATTGCAAGTTAGCGAGTTCATAAATGGTCTATATTAGATATTTGAAATAGCTGGGACAATGTCGGCATGATTATCGTAGAAACAGACACGAGCTAATTTCCGGATCAGGATTTTATTTATTACAAGCAACTAACTGATAATAATAGCCAAAGAATGGCTTCCAATATCCCTTGCTATCAAAGACGTGACTTAAATGATTCACGTGCCTCGCTTTAAAACCTTGTGCATTACAATATGTTGCATAACATAGTTTTAAAGATTACCTGTGTGAGGTTAATAAACAAGTAACCATGATTAGATCACGTCGTTGACTGCACTTTGTAAAGAATAAAACCGTAAGATGAAACGCGAGGGTTATAAAGGTTAATTACAGATTTTATGAGAAAACTTAGAGCTATTTTTTCCCCTGATTTCCTACTGATGATAAATAATGGAGGCGTTCTAATTCCATGGATATCCTATCGCACGAGGCTTTTGAACATTTTACATTAACAGTATCAACTATTGTAGCATCAATATTGTGAAGTATATCATTTCAAATAGCATAACCTTTTATATCATACTGGCATAGTCTCTGTTATCAATATTCCTCGGTACATAATTCAAAAATAATAACGGTGATTATCAATATAACATGTAATTTCTTAACTGTAATTAGTTGACCTTGTAATAGTGTTTTATTTGTAGTAGTAATTATGATATCGGATATTTGAACTAGGAATAGTGATTATTAATGGAGTAGAGTTTATCAGATGTTGTGATAGTGATTATGAATAAAATCAGGTTATCGGAACTTGTAATGGTAACTTTAAGTATAATACATGTTATATTAGCTTGTACGGATGGTAGTAAGAAAAACAAAGGTTATCTGAACTTGTAATTGCGATGATGAAGAAAACATAGGTTATCTGTCATTGTTTAAATTTAAGACATTATAAGTATTTACCAGGCAGATTTTTGGAGGATTTTCAAGCAAATGTTACATACTGAAAGAAAACAGTTGCCTTAGAGGGGTTAATTAAACTCTATGGATGATAAGGCAGATATATCAAATATTAACATCATGATATTGAATATTTTCCGATATTCCATCTAAAAAATGAAAAAAGTATAATATCTCCCCGATCTAACGTGTTCTAGACGTGCCTTGAGCTGGTTTCTTCATTATAGAAACAGGTTTATTGACTTTCGAATTTGTAATACACTTAACTGATTAAACACAAAGCTGTGGATGGTTAATCGAAAAAATAAGTAATTTCACACACTTCCTTGCAGTAATGAGTCACAGCTATATATTTTGTATGCAGGAAGAGGCACGAATGGGTACAGAACGAGGACATAGTATTACTCGAAACATGTTTTAAATGTCTATGAGCAGCATTACTACTTGACATATGTTTTGTAATGTCTCAGCGTTCTGCACCCATTGGTGCCTCATCGTTCTACATATACAAATATAGTCTTACAACAGATTGACAGAGTGAGCAAATAACTAGGCTCCAAAGATAGGCAATCTAGGACTTTTACCTATTATAAGTTATATTCTACTTGTCAACGATAGGAAAAGTAGTAAAACATAGATAAGGCAAAGCTTGTTAGAGTATCAATAAGTTCAGGGGAGCAATGGAAGAGATTGTTGGCTTGTCTATGGAGTCGTAGTAGTACCATGCACTTCCATTGTACCATGGTTGGTTTCTGCATCACATGTTAGCATGCTTTGAAAACGTCATTATCAGAAATAATATAATAATGAACGTTTGACGAGGTCCATACCTGATATTATGAATCAGATGAAAAAAAAAGGATATTGACTGCTTCGTAATGCCACTATTCAATAAGTAACGGTTACATTGTATTTGTGCCAACAGAATCAAAAGTATTGATAAATGATACTATATCATGTATCACCATGATATTTAGGCACCCTGGCGTATTATTTGACAGACAAATAGAAATGATGTACGAAGCATATTTATGAAGTTTGAAGTACAATAATGCTTTTTTTATTTATCCAAACGTTGACAGAAAATAATAAAAAAACCAACTAACTGAGTTGGGAATGGTTTGGCACATTAGGAACCTGAAGTTTGTAGAAATATTCACCCTGATTCAAAATAATTATCACAACTGGATCAAATAACTACAAATGATACGGCCGCGGGCAATATAGCAATACCGCTTTGTAGATTATCAGTAGTGATAAATTGATAAAATGTCAGCTTCATAATGAGATTGTATAACAGTTTGTGTTTCAGGGGTGTGAAGGTAATACATTTGTAATATTCACCTCATTGAGCAGTAATAATTCAATTTATTATATGCTTGAACAGTTCTTGCAATCACATTGTCCGGATCCTATACACGTGACCAGCCCTGAAAAAACTCATGTAGACTGGTTATCCGGTGAATACCGATTTCTAAATAGCCCTGTCGTAGCGCAGTTAGACCGGGACGCTATCTGTCAGACAACAACAAAAGATGACTGCTGGCGAAAGCTTCGCCTCCGTTACATATAAAATTTCCAAAAACCACTCGAAGATAAAGATGCGGTTAACACAAAAAAGGCCACTGAACACGCAGTGCGTGTCCTCCATGCTTATCTTAAGGAAAATAACCTTGGCGATGTCTTCGAAAGCTACCATGCCGAACTATTGGATTCAACCCTGGCTAAATTTTACACGGAGAACCTAGATTTTTATCTTAATTTTATTGTTGAAGCATATAATAAAACAGTTATGAGCACAAAAGTCCATAATTGTATAATAAAACATATACAGAGAGTAGCGTATGATTTTAATGAGTTTAGCATATATCCCTTGTAATTGAAAACGTTTGAGATCCCTCCTACCATATCATCAAACTATGATGAATTCCACATTTCATAATTATCAAGATGAAAAATAAACAAAGAAAACAAAGTCACCTATTTACTGTTTCCATCAATTTGCAACGTTAGCATATTGTTCCTTATGACGTCATGTTTGATGATTTTACATCAATTACACATCAAACGGGGATCGTGCGTGTTTATGTACAACCTCACCAGACTGGTCGAGAAGGGGGGAGGACCAGACGGAGAGCAAGTCCTCCCATACATTTACCCTGGGGATTTCCTATGTGCCATTACGACACATTAGAAGTGTATAATGGCACATTTGCGACAACAATGTGTATAACGCACCTAATTGCGACAGTTATGATCTAAGCTTCACCTTTTCTATATGAACCTGTTTTTCTGTTCTCGATCTTTATATATCGTTACATCGTTACATCGTTACGCCTCCCTTGGCACAGCCTTTAGTTTTGCTATGTTTTAGATTTTCCAGTAATTATTTTACGTAACAAGACAGTTTCCCCTACTGGTAGACTATCGGTTTCCAAGATTTGTCGTGACCTGGTATTTTTTTTATTTTTTTTTTAAAAATTATTTTGACCTCAAGTCCATTTGATGAGCCCTTCGTATATCTAACCGAACATTCACTCCAGGCCGGGGCATACCAAGGTCCCTAAAAATAGAAGTTGCTACTACTGAACGTTCAGCATTTAGGGTAAGCGCAACAAATGTTTTACCCGAAGTCAGTATAATATGATCGGGCGGACTACTGTGCTGGATGCCTTCGACATGGTATTTCAGTGGATTAGCGCTCTATCAGTGATGCCATCAGATCCACGCTATCACAGGCACAAATACACCAACATACAACCTCCAAAACACTTTGACACAATACACACATGAAGTCACGTCCTTAAATGACCTTCAGTGTTGGACGTTAAGCCATATAAACCGAACCAATCAATCTCCTTACTGATTCACTATACTCTTTATCATTTGTCAGTCTTCATTGACTGAATCAGCCGACAATGGCTCTTTACTGATTTAACAAACTCTGCCTCCTTACTCAGGCGACAGTCTGTATGGTTCCTTACTGACTCAACAAAACTGTTCTTTATTGAGCCATCATACTATAAGTAGCACCAATGAGTCGTTACAGTCTTCTCTTCCTATAAATTGAACACTGATCAATTAAAATGAGATTGTTGAACCCTTAGATTTGTAATATACTCAAAATGGCAAATTTATTTGTATATGTAAGGTATATAAAATGAAATAGTGCGCCACTAGTTCTGTACGGTAGTCAATAAGCCGAACACGTGAAGCACTTGTCACTGAACCTAGAAATGGGGAGATATTTCATTGATATGTTTTTACCTGCTGGTTACATGTGGCCGACGGTATCAATATATTACACCTGCCGCGGCATGTACGTATTGAAACGGTGCACACCTTGTATCGAATGTCGTCACGCTAGCTTGTTGAATACAGCAACACATGCTTATCCCATTTAGTACGGTAGAACTTGTCAATACTGCGTCATGTGGGTTGCGCTAATATCTCACAGCACTCAACTTCATCTCAGACAACTTAAACTTTTTGAGTGTATTACTTTCCAACAATATGTTTTTTGCAATTTCAAGAACAGTAAATGAAATGTGTTTTTAATTGCCAAGATCATTATGAAGAAGTCATAACATCAACAATGTTATAGTAATACCAATATAATGCAATTTTGCATTAAGCTAGCAATACATCTTAAGGTTTCGTTGCAAAATGTGCTATCAGGCGATTGGACAGGGCGCCACTCCACACTCGGGTTTAATAAGGGATAGGGCAAGTACATTAGATACACATAGAGTTCGCAGCTAGGCGTTTAAAAAGGACAGAATTATATACTTGAGACAGAATATTACTTAATGCTAGGTTAGACCTACATGCTTTTTACATACTAGTCTTTTAACATTGGCGTGTATGTATTGACGCCACGGTAATGGAGACGTTTGGAGAAATCAGCGACAACGGGTGAATGGATGACTGTTTACGGAAGGAAATGTGTAAAAATGATTTATTCGCGGGATCAATAACAGATCTGTGATTCTGATATATTGAGTTTCAATAAACAACATTAAGTTAAATTGTTTTTGAAGCTGTTGCTGTATCAGTACTCGACTTCCCTCGATTTTTGCGTTCGTCATACGTGTGATGGCGAATTCGATCGCCATTACATATATCATTTAGTATACTACAGTACAGTACAACATGTCTTTAACTGTATTATTTCCAGTTATTCCTTTATTGCACGCGCCGTAAAATCAATCCAGAATGTTTGAAATGAATTCAGTCGAGTAAATTGTCTTTGACGTGAATTGGACTAATTTTACTCCACCTTGACACAATTTAGGACGGGGTCGTGTAAAACTATAGATTTTTCAATAAAACGGAATCACAAGTTGAGAACATGGATGAAAACACGATCATCAAACTATTTAAAATAGCATCTCTCTGACAGAATACAGAAATAAAGACATGCCATAAACACGCACGAACGAGCGTCCAAGGCCATGGTAACAGGATTCATGACACTACGAAATATGGCCAGGGTATGTGTTCCTCTGGGCTTCTGGTACCGACCAGACAGACAGAGACTTGCTTCATTACACGGCCGATATGAGTGGTACGACCGTAAGCATATGTCAGTAGAAAATTCAATTAATTCCTTTTCATATGTCTGCGTTTGCGGCTCCAAACGTTTGCAACCTTTTACCGGAAGCTGAGATGAAAAATTTAATTCAATTTTCCACCATGTTCGATATTCCATAACCTTGAATTGAGGCTTCTCTTTTTTCTCTACCAAGCATTAGACAAGTTCTTTTTGTCCCAAAAATAACCACTATTAAAAGCATAATTCATTTTTATAGAAAATGGACCAGTGGAAAACTACTCGAGGGCATGTATGCAAATGAAGTACACCATGTTTGTTTTCTTGCGAAGGGAACCCATTCAAAAAGAAAACTTCTTAAAGATGCTATGCGTTTGTTCGAAAAGTTGAAGAAACATTTCTGAGAGTAATTTGCATGTGTCAATACTCACAGCATTGTTTCCTCAAGCGTTCAGATAATTCTGGTACATTGTCCACCCGAATGTCGCCTAAAGTTGAAAAAACTAGGAAATATTCTCAGAGTTTTATCTCGTTAAAAGGAACTCAACTGTCCAGATGTACCTCGAAGTTCGATACGTTGATGAAACACCTGTTGCTAAGTTGAGTGGTGCATTTTTGAATAGTGGCTGCACAATTATGTATTAATGGTAACGCAAATATAGCAATTACAATCCATTTCCTGAAACAATTTATCAACCTAACAAACGAAAACGTACAATCGACAAGTATTATATGAAAACAAAAGAAGTAAACCTATCTGCTGCCATATGATTATATATGTCATTTCAAACGCCTCAGTTAAACGATCTGTCGCTTACTTTTCACTATATATGGTAGCTGGAATGACATGTCGAAGTTAAAATGTGTAATTATTTATACACCAGACGCCAACATTGATCTATCAATAACTAAAAAGGTAATGACACTGCCAGAACTTCAAATACAATTTTAATCGAGCAACAGAAGACTTATTCTCACGAGAACTCACGACGTGAAGAGTATGGTTGGATTTCAAAATCATATCGAGGTTTACCGAAAGGACGTTTGAATTATTCAGAGGGGCAATGGCCGGAGGAAGGGTGGTCCGATGGTACAGTGGATATCGCACTTGCCTTTCACCAAGGCGGCCGGGGTACGATTCCTCGATCGGACGTGGAAAGGNCCCCCCCCCCCCCCGCATGCTAACATCCAGCCCAACAACAGTGATTAATAATATAAGTTGAAATAAGTTGTTTCATAATTGTTGTTAAATAAATAAAGTTTATATATATATTATATTGGAAGTACACGGATCAAATACGTCATCGGTTCTTCCGTCCACTATGCATTAACGGACCAACACTAGATAAGGAATCTGTGTAAGGACTGATGATGGGATCTATAACATAAGACATAGAATCACTGATGTTTACCGTGTACATGATGAAGTTGTAAGGGAATTAGTGAGTTATCGATTGTTAACAAGCTGTAACATATAGGCTAGGTCAATCCTAGAATCCTCCGAGTAATCCCTCTCTACTTTAATTAGTTCTCTAGATCCTATCAGGGATAACATGGGATCAGGGCACTGATCACACCTGCCGTGTGTTATACACGTCTACCTGACCATAGATCGCGGAATCTGCTTTAAGAAAAAGCAAGGCAATCCCTGCCAATAAGAATTTACTATTGCTTTGTTCACGTATAATACCGCAGTTTTCAACTGTGAACAACAAAAGAAAGATTTCATTGAGAAGAAAGAGAGAGATTTAGACTTCATGTTGTTTATCGGATTATTTATATAAGACACAATAAAGGGTTTGGATAGATGCAGATTGAAAATTCTGTGGAAAGATGTTACGGTCGCAACCATGATCTCATTAGAAATATTTTAATTCCTTGTGCGATATGAGTGTCGACAATGTTTTTATGCTCATAAATGTGCTTTGTGATTTTTATTGTTCCTACGTAGATTTTCACTTTGAAAACTTAATTTATTAGGATGTGACATAGATCAATATTGCGATTGTCGTGGTTGAAATAGACGACAAATCCTTCTGGAATAACAGAATGTCATCCTAACCCGAGGGTTCCGATTTCTCAGGCAGTACATTCACTTTAGGAGATAATGATTATTTATCTCCCTCCCAATCAATGATATATTTGAAATCATGCATGAAGGTTATCAGAATTTGCACTGGACCTGTCCTGTTGAAAGCTGATCGTGACCTCATTATTTGTTTTTGTCTTTCCAAATTTTATCTGTTATCAGAGAAATTTCAAACATGATAGATAACTGTAACGAGAAACAGGAACCCTGTATCACACGGTACGTAGATACCTGTAACGAATAGGAAAACCCATGCTCTTATTCTCCTTGTACTTTTTCAATGTTTTATATCTGTTTCTATAAAAAAGCGCGTTTGTTGTCGCCTCTCAATCATAAAAATAATATCAAACACAGCAACCACTAGTCGGAGAATCATGTACCCCTACTGTATTGTTAATGGGAGAACTGTAACAGACACATCTATTTAAGTAGTTGTAATTGTCGCTGAATACTACAATTATACTTCGTAAGGTGTAGGTGACGGGTACGGATGTGATGACACACAGATAGGCAATCCCTAGCATTATTACATCAGGGCAAGACAAGTAGATCCCAGCAGGGTCGACACTCCTACAAATAGCTGTAAAAACAACAACAGTTCACCTGTACTTTCCTCAAGCAGATTATATAAATAAATTGCAATCAAATAATACTGTAAATAAAAGCACTGCAAATAATTTTAATACCAACGTACACAGATTTTATGAAATGTCTGGAATAAAGATTAAAACGAATGGAAATTAATTTTGAAATAGATGAAACGACTAGATATAAAATCGATTTTGAGACTTAATTCTAATTTGAAAATATTTTCACTCATAGATTTTGAACACTATTATTTTTGTTACTTTTTTTAGAAAAATAATAGTGTTCCAATCTAAAAGGTATCCACCAAAATTGTTCTGACCGTACAAGTCAGCACAGAAATCATAGACTCATACCGGCTTGAGAGATCAACCCTTTTAAGAGACCATCAGTGACCTGCGTTTAGAGACCACTTTCAAACATTATCCATTGCAATTATAACATGATTATTATGTTAACAGTACATGTATCAGGAGACAACCTGTCACAAGAGACCACTATATTGACTTTCCGAAGCTGGTCCTTAAATGCAAGTTTGACTAAAGTTGTTTCAAACCTAACAACTATTTCCGCAGTGGTTTAGCACCATACAAGTTATTCCGTAGTGGTTTAGTACCTTACAAGTCATTCCGTAGTGGTTTAGCACCTTACAAGTTATTCCGTAGTGGTTTAGTACCTTACAATTCATTCTGTTGTGGTTTAGCACCTTACAAGTCATTCCGTAGTGGTTTAGCACCTTACAACTCATTCCATAGTGGTTTAGTACCTTACAAATTATTTCGTAGTGGTTTAGCACATTACAAGTCAATCCGTAGTGGTTTAGCACCTTACAAGTCATTCCGTAGTGGTTAAGCACCTTACAAGTCTTTCCGTAGTGGTTTAGCACCTTACAAGACATTCCGTAGTGGTTTAGTACCTTACAAATCATTCCGTAGTGGTTTAGCACATTACAAGTCAATCCGGAGTGGTTTAGCACCTTACAACTCATTCCATAGTGGTTTAGCACCTTACAAGTCATTCTGTAGTGGTTTAGCACCTTACAAGTCATTCCGGAGTGGTTTAGTACCTTACAAGTCATTCCGTAGTGGTTAAGCACCTTACAAGTCATTCCGTAGTGGATTAGCACCTTACAAGACATTCCGTAGTGGTTTAGTACCTTACAAGTCATTCCGTAGTGGTTAAGCCCCTTACAAGTCATTCCGTAGTGGTTAAGCCCCTTACAAGTCATTCCGTAGTGGGTTAGCACCTTACAAGTCATTCCGTAGTGGTTTAGCAACTTACAAGTCATTCCGTAGTGGTTTAGTGCCTTACAAGTCATTCCGTAGTGGTTAAGCCCCTTACAAGTCATTCCGTAGTGGTTAAGCACCTTACAAGTCTTTCCGTAGTGGTTTAGCACCTTACAAGCCATTCCGTAATGGTTTAGCACCTTACAAGTCATTCCGTAGGGGTTTAGTACCTTACAAGTCATTCCGTAGTGGTTTAGTCCCTTACAAGTCATTCCGTAGTGGTTTAGCCCCCAACAAGTCATTCCGTAGTGGTTTAGCACCTGACAAGTCATTCCGTAGTGGTTTAGCACATTACAAGTCAATCCGGAGTGGTTTAGCACCTTACAACTCATTCCGTAGTGGTTTAGCCCCTTACAAGTCATTCCGTAATGGTGTAGCACCTTACAAGTCATTCCGTAGTGGATTAGCACCTTACAAGACATTCCGTAGTGGTTTAGTACCTTACAAATCATTCCGTAGTGGTTTAGCACATTACAAGTCAATCCGTAGTGGTTTAGCACCTTACAACTCACTCCGTAGTGGTTTAGCACCTTACAACTCACTCCGTAGTGGTTTAGCACCTTACAACTCAACCCGTAGTGGTTTAGCACCTTACAAGTTATTTCGTAGTGGTTTAGTACCTTACAAGTTTAGTACCTTACAAGTTATTCCGTAGTGGTTTAGTTCCTTACAAGTCATTCCGTAGTGGTTTAGTACCTTACAAGTCATTCCGTAGTGGTTTAGCAACTTACAAGTCATTCCGTAGTGGTTTAGTCCCTTACAAGTCATTCCGTAGTGGTTTAGTACCTTACAAGTCATTCTCAAACTTGTTTCATACCCAATTAGTGAATATAAAGGAAATCTAATTCAGACCCTTACACACTAATTGCAAACTGTTTCTAATGTAACAAGTAAGTACCAAGTCCTTCAGACCTCAAAAGTCTAAGCTTGTTTAGACAATATCAAGCCGGTTCTGATGTGACAAGTAGGCACCAAACTACCTCAGACTTTACAAGTCTAAGCTTGTTCAGACCTATAAGTCCAATATCAAGCCGGTTCTGATGTAAAAAGTCGGTACCAGACTACTTCAGACTTTACAAGTCCAAGCTTGTTCAGACCTTACAGCTTATATCAATTTGGTGCAAATTCAGTACCAAACCACTGATGTTTTACAACTCCAAGCTTGTTCAGACATTTAAAGCCAATTTCGAGCTGATTCTGATCTGACTTGTCGATAAAAATCAAGTACAGACCGTAGACGTCGATAGGAAGTCGTTTTGACCAACTGCATCACGTCTGTGCCTTACGCTCCCTTGCAGATGCTTCATGAAGTAATTAGCCGATGATCCCCATAAAACACGAGTTAAGCGCCTGTGGCGAAAGTCTCCTTCTCTAATTGTACACAGGTCATATGGGACCAGTTTGCCGTGCTTTAATTGACAATATCTCTCACGCCGATGTTACATTACTGACTTGGCCTTCGACATGTTCGAAACATGTGTATATTTAATTCTAAACATTCTCACAAGACAATGATTAGTTGGTATTTGTTTCAAGACGGGTTGGTCAATAAGTGCGAGTTATTCCAATAATGTTAATGAAGACCTTCTTATATCCTGTTCGTTTATCGCGAGTTTAATTGTGTGTACGTCCGCCAACGTCAGTCGTTGCTGCTGGTAAATGCACGAGAAAGTCAGTATTCAAAAGCATGGCTTACTTAACAAACGATTTTGTGATCCGTTTTAATCTTAGAGATAAAACCGTCTTACACTCGGTGTTGTTCTGTTTGATTCGAATAATTGAAGAAGCTGGACAAACGTCTCTTCTCTCCCAAATCTAATGTGAAATTTAGATTATTTGCAACGACTGTCACTTCGTCATAAACATGTAAATACCAGTACTGATATCTGGTCTATATTATCTACATGAAGTGTGAGAGCTGACAAAGCTTGCACACACACCGCGCTGTGTTGCCAAATAACCAAGTATCTGGAAACAAAGCCAGTGCTAACAGCTGAGGGCCATGGAATTAATTTCTCGCATGATTTCTTGTAAACATGTTCAATTCCCCATCAGACAATTCTAATGCCAACTTATAAACCTCTAACGCCAAGTGTTCTTTTTATAAAGAAAACAACATTTTCTAATTAGCCACGTTTGAACTTAATTAAAAAGCTAATATTCGAATTCGTGCTTGCATGCTTTTTTGTTGAAAAGTTTTCGATTGAACAGATACTAATCAGTCCAAATTTTGATGCTGCTAGCTGGTTCGCCGTCCTTTTACCAAAATGATTGTCCGGAAAAGCGATGTTGGTGTTGTTATTGCCTTTGTGTCGTGTTAAATTGTGTAAAATATCACACACGTTCCATCCGACATTGTTTCTGCGGACACTGGCACGGATGCCTGTGTTCTTGATTGAATATAGGAAATAAATTACAGCCCTATAACACACTGTTTTATCTGGAGAATGAGTTTACCGTCTCAATATTAGCGGAAGGAACCAAGTCTTAAAAAATTATTTCGTTTGCTCGTGAGCAGTTACAAATCTTAATTTTTGAAAGAAAGGAAACCAGCTGATTCCCTGTCAAAACACACTGAACGCTTACTGTTAACAAAAACGTACTAAAAACCTATAACATTTTAAAAAGCATACCCTATTACACTCATTTAAATTTGGAATTAATAGCGGAAATGAAAAATATGGTATATTTATCATTATTTAGAATTTTTGTTCATATTTGCAATATGCATGGATGGAAATTCTCTTAAGACGGACCTGTACGTCCACCGATTGATTGCTTATAGATCTAAGGAATTATATACCTTTATCCAGAATTATGAATTAAAAATAGCATACACAAATAGATGTATCATACCTAGTTTTTAAATCTATAACATTTTACAATTTCTTCAAAACAAACGAAACGATAGATTGAACCCTATAAAGCATCCATGGATCTAAAAAGCTAGCAACAATTTCGTTTAAATAATAGTATCAATCCTAAAAAAACATGCATTGAGATGATCAACACAAAGCGTACATCAGTACATAATAGTTCTCACTTTTAACACGAAGCAAGTCGTAAGATAGAATCTGTCTAATTACAGAGGTATACATAGAAATGATAGCATTACGTCATTGTGTCTTCTTAAAAGTTACAATAAGAAACAACAAGAGCTAAGACACATACACACACACACTTTGGGGGTTAATAATGGCATAATATTATGCAATTCTACCATGTCATAGTGAAAACTTTTGGTAAAACAGAATGACTAACAGCGCTTCAAAAACCCATAAACTATTTCTCTTGTGAAAAGTCGGTACCAAACTACTTACGTTTTTACAATTTCAAGCTGGTTCTGATGTGACAAGTCGGTACCATACTTCTGCAGACCTTACACGTCCGAGCGTGTTCAGATCTTTAAAGACAATATCAAGCTGGTGCTGATGTGACAAGTCGGTACCATACTTCTGCAGACCTTACAAGTCCAAGCTTGTTCATATCTTTAAAGACAATATCAAGCTGGTGCTGATGTGACAAGTCGGAACCATACTTCTGCAGACCTTACAAGTCCAAGCTTGTTCAGATCTTTAAAGACAATATCAAGCTGGTGCTGATGTGACAAGTCGGTACCATACTTCTGCAGACCTTACAAGTCCAAGCTTGTTCAGATCTTTAAAGACAATATCAAGCCGGTTCTGATGTGAAAAGTCGGTACTAAACTACTTACGACTTTACAATATCAAGCTGTTTCTGATGTAACAAGTCGGTACTAGACTACTGCATACCTTACAATTCCAAGCTTGTTCAGACATTTACGGCCAATCTCAAGCTGGTTCTGACGTGGCGAGTCGGTACCAGACTACCTCAGACCTTACAAGTGTCATTATGTCATTGTGTCTTCTTAAAAGTAACAATAAGAAACAACAAGAGCTAAGACACGTACACACACACACTTTCATACAATTATGTACGCATTTTAAATTAAAAAAAACCCTTCTGTTTTATAGTATATTTTGGGGGGTTAATAATAGCATAATATTATGCAATCCTACCATGTCATAGTGAAAACGTTTGGTAAAACAGAATGAATAACAGCGCTGTTTGACATTCGGGCAATGTTTTATATTCTTATGTGTAATTATCTGTCCGACGCTTACTCGATCATAACCCAGGACATTACAAACTAGAGTCTTTGGGTTACAAACACATGGTAGAATCGATCAGGGAAAGTGGGAGACAGAAGAAAGGTTCCGGATTTTGACGTGTCTATTCCAATACATTTCGACTCCGAGACTGTTTCTTTGGAACCGTTTGACAACCAGGCACAATATACGATGTCTCTTACGCATAATTCTACAAGGCAAAATCTCATACATTGGCATTTGAAAAGAACTTCTTGTCTAAACCTGATGGTAAATCATGTCTGTGCCATTACCTTCCACTGATAAAACATACTCTATATGATTAGCATGTGGACGGAATTACCATAATATGCTGCTGTTGAATTGTTTGTACACTAATACACAAGTAACATTTGTATACTGGCTTGTTCTGTCCTTACGAATACCCATCTTAGTTCTGCATCTCCCCAAATGTATTGATTTAAAAAACAAAAATTGAAAGTACGTCATATGGGTTGAATTTTAGGATCTATTGATTGGCAAGCTCATTATTAAGTAAATAAGCAAAACAATACACACTGATTCAGAGTCAAAGATCTTTGATCTTAATGGATTTTCTAACAATAATCCCCTGACTGATTCGTACCGCGGTAATGTGGATATTGTCGTTTGATTCCAAACCTCAGCAGAGACATGAGAAGCACCATTGATACCCCTTATGTGTATCGGTTCTTTCACTAATGTATCGTTTAAATGGCAAGGAGGAATAAAGCAAAAACTGTAAATTCATATCCTTTCAATTTATAGGCCTTTGTTTGTATAATATCGGCATAATTATCGTATGATACTTTGATATTTAGATAAAGGATTACACCAAACCATCACTAGTGGAATCAAACGGATTAGAAAACATTATGCCAGGATACCCCATGTTTGTCGTTTTCTAATCTCGTCTCTCTTTCTAGTATATCTGGTCATGCCAATTCTCCAATAGGTTTCTCTTTGTGAGTAGACGTTTCGATACTTGTTTTGTTTTATTTTTACTGACAATAATGCAAACAGAATAAGTTATCATCATTGAGCACAGCATTCTAACTAATCAATATTCCGTTAGGTACACATATTGTGTGCACGTTTATACTGACTATATATGCAATTCAGCCTATAAGATACCGGAGTATGTATGTATGTTGTATCAGGTCAGAATGAACGCACCGATTGTTATACATTGATCAAATCGGCGAACTTTAACAGGAATTAGTTCGTTTAGAGTATAACGTAGATTCATTATTCTTTCACAGTGATGTTCGCCATTGTTGTTCGTTTGTGGTGTTAAGAAATCAACCATTGTGATAAACATGAGTTATTTGTTTTACAGAGATCATTATACGAGTGTAACATAAAACTATAGGTAGGCAATAAAACTCTTGTTATCTGCTAAGTCAGTTTATGTTCTCCAGTTGAGTGCGCCGGCTGTGGCACTTCTTGTTTTAGGTGAGGAACCAACAAACGAAATCTGGAAAGATCGTTTTGTTTTTCAAAGAAAGATAGAAAAAACATTTTATTTCGTTTCGAAAAGAAAATATATCAGTGTTTTGGAATGATTTTAATATATTCTCATTAAAATATGTTATCGTTTTAAGATAAAAACATCTATTAAAAATGTTTACGGAATTCCATAGGGACAGTTGAATGGATGGTAACTACAATGCATATATAGCTTCTACATTGAACTCGTGCCTACTACTAAGGGTTCCTTTTAGATCAAACGGACAAACAAAATATACTTCTTTGACGAATGGTCTACAGACGGCATATTTTAAAGCGTTCCATTTATCAATATGTTTTAAATGGTGGTTGTGGGCATATGAACTTTAATGTCGTGAGTTCTTAATATAAATCTGTTTCTCTTACAACAATTATGAAACAAATTATATCAACTTATCTTAATAACTTCTGTTGACCCGGATGTTAGCGCGTGGGGTTCTAAGTGTGGGAAAAGTCTCGGAAAAAAACCACGTGGTCGCGCAGATGACCCCATACCTACTATGTCCAATTGGGAAATCGAACCTCGATCGTCTCAGTGAAAGGCGACCGAGCATTCCCTACCACCGCGAGTTCTTCTAAGCATCAGCAGGAATTATATTAAAAGAATAATGTTTTCACATGAACATCAGTTAAGATCTATTATCGACAGCTAATATTTACGTGTATAGTTACAGCGTAAAAAGGAACAATTGCCCCCTCTCTCCACCCCCCCCCCCTACCATGTTAATATAAAAATGCATGTTGAGTCGGCTGTTTGTTACATACTTAGTTGTAAGAGTTCATACGGTTCTTACTCATCCTTAAATGGTGATATTTTTATAAATTAGATATTCCCAAAATGATTGAGTTTGCAAGCGGTGCTTAAATTGGGTAAATCTCATATAAGGGCGCATACACTATACAAGTTGGTAATAAGCATGTAGGATGAGGCCAAGAGGAGTACGTGCTCGGGATTCTTATAAGTACTTCCTGCCTCGTGAGTTCTCCAACATTATTACCGGCACAGCGGGACTCTCGAGTGATTGACGAACCTTTTCCTAATTACAATACGGCATGTTTGACCACCTCGTAACTAGGAGGACAAACAATTAGACCAAATTCGATAATATAAGCATCATTACCGCCATTATGTGGTAGTAGATAGCGAGCAAGTAGGGTTCAACCGGTGGTTGGGTAAACGCTTATTGCTTCTACATTAAAATTTAATGTATGGTAATTACTGTACTGACCAAGGTAAGATTTATTGCCACTTAAATAAGGCTAATACAACTCTTTCCCAAAATGCCTCCTTGAATAATCTGCTTTGAGGAAAACCATAACGTTTCAGTCAGTGAATCTGTTCTTATTATATCATTCAAGAAAGGTACGAACTGTTTTGTGTTCTCTTTTATGTGTTTGAGAAACAATAATACTTCAAATTTCTACATTCATTCCTATCGTTATTAAATTTTGAAATTTCACCACACAACAATTACTTTTATATATAAGTATTAAATAGTTAGGCAACCTGCGATCTTAAAAGTGCTACTTGGTGTTGATTATTACGTAAGCAACACATACTTGTAATACGTGTATGTTTGTTTTCGACACACTGAAAAAGAACTTAAACTGACTTCCATTACTCAATCATTTGGCTATATATTTCTATATTGCTTTCCAATGCAGTTCATATAAACCATCAAGAAATGTATATAAAACAACGCGATAAATATGAATATAGCAAGTTCAAATACATGATATGATATAGTTAGTAATTCATTAATGTGAACATGTACACCAGCCCACTGTTTAATATGTATAGTGAGTCGTGTTACTCTGAAGGGCATTTGTTTGTTTTTAACATACTTTCAACTCCAAAAGAGATAGGTGATACCGTTTGGAATGTGTTTCATCTAGTTCTACTGTGTCAGAAGATCTCTTGTTAGCATAAATAAATCTAATTATACTGTTGACTTTAGGTTCCTTCCCTAATAACACACTATATTGACATGGGTCTGTAAACCACTCACTACATAACATTTAAGAGGACGTGTAAAATATATGTTGACTCAAGCAGTCACGATATTTTAAGCCATGGGAAAACTCAACAAATTGATGAATTTGATATATATGGATAACGAGGTTCGACTGTATATATATATATATACTGTATTCCTCTAATACCACAGCGACGTTGTGACTATACGGACATAAATAGTATTATCTCCGTGATGATTTCGAACCCATTAATGAAACGTGCAAGAACATAAAATCATGTTTAAGTCGCTTAAAGTGAAATATGACTCAATAACTTTTATATATCCAGGTTACTAATTCGGTAATTCTGTTAGAAATGGTATGGTTTAGACAATTAAACTGTATTCCCAACATTACATTATGTACCCTTGTTATGTATTTTACGGTAGCTGTACGTGTCACACCGTGGGAAGATTAGGATAACGATCAGTGATAATACATCTATCAGTTTCATCAAGTTAGTGTCGATTCTCTAAGATTTCTCGTGTCATGTATCTCACTTCCATTTAATAATCATCTCCTCATTCCATATCACAGGGCATGATACAAATCAATGTTATGATGAAAAAATGATACAAAACAGAAATTAGTGTACCAATTTAGTTACCAAATGTCATATGTGTGAAGGGAGTTTCCATTTATTTACTAGACTACTTATAAATTAGTTTCAATACTTTTTCAACTCCCTGTTTTTACTTTGGTTTTATATACAGTATACTGAAACATTATGAATATTCAATCATGTAAATATATAATATTATATACGTGCAATGAATTTGTAACCATTAAATGTTTGAATTTTACATAATTAAGGTCCTTTATGCATCTCTCCATCAAAAATAATTTAGACCAATTTGGATTACCACTGACGAGTGCTAGAGGGACGAAACATCTGTATGGTGTAGTGAAATTCATTTTGGCATACTGTATCTATTAGCAATTTGAGTGCAGTCATGTGTTTGTGTTACGATCCTCATACGATGATGTTACTTAACAAAGAAATGTTTTAGGATGGCTATCAGATGTTGGGAGGAAAAAGAGAACCACATATACCGAATCTGTTCTTTTCTATGCTACGAAGTTCGGAGAAATCAAGGTTTAACTATACAATTCCAGTATGTAGGAAATGTTAAAGTCACTGGTCATTCATGACAGCGGATCATTCATAAACCTGACATGAATCATTGGCATCGTTAATTATGGATTTAAATCAGCTCTAAAAGACAGCAGTTTTCAACATAAGATTATATCAATGACGTCGTGGTGGTGTTGGACACATTTATTAACCTATAGATGTGAGATAAAATATGTCATCCTCAATAATTGGATAAGGCTGTCACTGTTCTTGTGTCTTCTCATAGCAACGTTTTAGAAAAAAGGATTTATTGTTACAAAGCAATAAAATGACACTGTGTTTTTAAACGTACTTTGATGACCAGAGTATGGGTTATGAATATCCTTTATTGGGAAAAGTGTCTGAAACACAATATCTAATCAAAGAATATGCATGGTTCTTTTTACATTATTGTGTGCATTGTAAACTATTGTAAACAAGTATTCATTACTCTTCATATGAAACGAATACAACGTTAAAAAAATTGTACTTTTCTGCAAAGGGAAGTAAAGGGAAAAGACATAGCACATAGTGATAAGGGATGTGGTTTAATTTATTTTAAATGTGCATGTCATGATATCCGCTACCTTTTATACACTTTTCTCTACTTAAGCTGAAGTTGAAAGGATTGACTCTAACCATTCTTAATTACAGCGTTTAATACTAAAGGTCTGTTTTTGACACACTAGGGACCAACTTTTAGAGTTTAGTTAGCTTAACAAACATAGTTTCAATATCCTAACAAATACAAATGCATTTGAATTTCTCTTTCCGTACTGATCATTGTTGAGTCCCGATATATTTTACATTGCAGTTGAATTTAAATATTATATACAAATCTGTATAATTTTGTGAAAATGTGTTGTTGCCATCACACTAAAAGCAAACCAGGACTCACAGCTTACACGAAAGTTCACCAACAAGAACCAAAGAGACAATTGGAAAGATAGTATAATCTGTCATATATGCCAGAAGCTTGATCAGATGTTTTGAAAAGGCTCATACAATGTCTGTGACACCTGTCGAGACATATCCTTTTAAAGTAAGGAAATTTTGGCCACAATATTTTTAATTTGAACTTTTGGCAAACCTATATATGCTGGTGTCTTTGTCTATGTAAACAACTTATCTCTGTATCTGTAGACAACTGATCTCTGTATCTGTAGACAACTGATATCTGTATCTGTAGACAACTTATCTCTGTATCTGTAAACAACTTATCTCTGGGATAACGAGGTTCGACTGTATATTTCTGTAAACAACTTATCTCTGTATCTGTAGACAACTTCTCTCTGTATCTGTAGACAACTTATCTCTGTATCTGTAGACAACTGATATCTGTTTCGGTAAACAAACTTATCCATGTATCTGTAAACAACTGGTCTCTGTATCTGTAAAACAACTGATATCTGCATCTGTAACAACTGGTGTCTGCATCTGTAAACAACTTGCCTTTGTATTTCTAAACAGCTAGTCCGTATTTCTGTGTGCAATAAGTCTTGATATCTGTTAAGAATTAGTCCCTATGTAATAAATTAATTGTGTAAATAACAAGTCTTTATATCTGTAAAACGTTTGTCTCGATATCTGTAAACAAGTATTCCCTTTATCTGAAAACAACTAATCCCTTTATAGGTAAACAACGTATCCCTATATCTGTAAACAACTATTCCCTTTATCTTAAAGCAACTAATCCCTATATCTCCAAACACCTGATCCCTATATCTGTAAATAACTATTCCCTTTATCTGTAAACAACTAATCCCTTTATCTGTAAACAACTATTCCCTTTATCTGTAAACAACTGATCCCTATATTTGAAAACAACTTATCCCTATATCTGTAAACAATTAATCCTTATATTTGAAAACAACTAGGCCTTATATCTGTAAACAACTGTTGTCTGTATCTGTATACAACTGGTCCTGTATTTTCAAAAAGACCTGCATCTGTTTAACTTCAGATTTATTTTCTATAGTATATCGATATCATCTTTATGTACATTTCATACACAACACAGTTGGAGTGCAAGCAGAGACATTATGAGTGTTTCCAGTAGCGCCAGAACAAACACGTACTTGGATAAGACACTGACTTTTACGACAATACGGAGCTACCCCCTCAGCGCTGACTGCAATAAGCTTTAACAATACACTGAAGAAAATTAGCTTATAATCTCACTTATAGTTAATTTCTAATTTGAAGACCAATGAGTTTTTCTTATATTTAGCGTGTATATGGTAATTCGACAGTTGTCTTGTTATACCATTAAGTAAATACAATTAGAAACCAAGAGCCTATTGGCACTGCATGTTAGCTTTGTACAACTAAACGTACATTATTGCTAATAATGAAAACAAAGGTATAAACCCCCCGGACGAACAAATTTCCGACATAAGGGATGTCTTCAAACACACAATACAGCTGAACAATAGGATATTAGGATTTTGGGAAAATGTAATTGGCACAAACCAAAATCTGTGTTTTAATTTGGAAAGGATTTCGTTTCACAATAGATATCCTATTGTCTTATGCTATACTAAGAAGACGAAGACAGCAGACGGTAACGTTTAAAATAATCAACTGGTAAAATAATTAAGTTGAAGGAATTATTCTCGCTGGTTAACGTCTAATATTAACAATTAACAATTCCCAATTCTGGGAGCTTAAAACGTCATCATTGTCAATTTGATGGTTATAACATAAAAATTCTGTATTATACACAGAGTGACTGTACATGTTACTTGATACACACATATGTTAAACATCGGCCTAAAATTACACACCTTACAGTGAATATGTCTATAGCTAACCATTAAATCAGAATTTATTAGTCTGAAAGCAATTAATTCGGATTGCAAAGAAAAAGCCTCACGCAACATAATTGTAGTCAGAATTATTACTAAAAAAATGAATAGATATAAATTATTTTATTGTATTTAAATGCCATTGTTACCAAGAAATGCATGCGTACGAAAAAGCGTTCATGTTAAACTGAAATACTGCGCTAATCTATAATGTTTTAAACATCTTCAGTTCAGTATCAATTAATACATTATTGGATATGTTTTACGTCTTACCAGTACTTATTTCTCTATGTTCTTTTTGCAATAGGTATGTTTTATTCTGAAATACAATGTCATAACAACAATTTACAAGTCTAGCCTTAAAGAAACAGTTTTTAAATATGATATTCTGCTAATATTAAAAACAAACATTAGCAGAATACAATATTTACCCCAGGATAATGTGCTCCGTTGATAACTTCATTTGGTTTAAACACTATTTAATTTACAAATATGCTTTACATACTATCTAATTTTACATAATGTAATATTAGGGATCTGGGAACAAGAGTAGGCTCTTATATTAAGCCATCTCCCAACTTCATTTAAAGCATCGGACGCAGTAAACATTTATAAAAGAAGCGAAAGCAGATATTATTTGTATCAATATTACTATTTGATCCAAGGGTCATCGATCTTGTCATAGGACAGTAAGGTCACACCAGGTGTTTAAGAGGTAACATGTGAGACGAACACAACCATGTGTTATATCATGTAACGTTTCGATAAACCAGCAGACATTCCATCCCTACAGACACGTGAACACGTGTTTAATTGACAGCAAAATATGAAAAAAACATCGCGTGCAGCAGGCTTTTATATAACCTTCGTGCAATACTGTAGACTATAATGCACGTGTATTTATATAAGCGTCTACATATGTTGGGGCAGCACAGCTTTGATGTTTTTACACATTTGTTCATAGGTGAGAAACGACTCATCTAATAGAAACTGACACAGATGTACATTACGAAGCAGACAAGTATGTACGAGATGGACTTGACAAGGTCTGGATAACCTACACTTCATTACAGAATACCATGAATACGAAAAAGAAAAGAGCAGGAAAAAACCTAGAAATGCATTACAAGTATTACAGAGTCCCGGACAGTAATAGGTTAGATACACAACACTCGATAGGGTAGAGACTCACAAGCACGGCGACTTTTGTTAGTTTGGCGGAGGATAAAGTCAATACTATGAATACGAAAAATGTAACGATAAAACATTGCATGTATTAACGCAGAACAGACAGAGACACAAGGAACGAATGAGGCAGAAGAGGTTTGACGCAGGTATTCGTCATCTGTGACGTGGTGCTCGCGACATAACTAGAAATACGAATTAAGAAAGCGCCTACTTAGAACTTTAGTATGGCGATTCAGAAAGCCAAACCCAATCCATATATGACCAATTGGTCCAGTTGGTGGTAGTCCCATCAGTGAATGTATTAAAGGTGAAAAGAATGAAAGTTCATGTTTAAAGGGTTCCGGAACCAAATCAGAAAAGCATGGAAAATGCGCATAAAACCTTAACAACATAATCTATTGCTACTTTTTGACATAACAGAATGTATATCATTAAATAAGCCATTCGTGTTGCCTGTGGTAGGACAAAACCCAGCTACATCATAACCTTTGGACTGGTGGTCCATAGTACACGGACACTCAAACCCTATAACAGGACTCGACAGAGAACAATACACTACCCATGAACGCATTCAGAAAGTCAGCCGGCAAATTAACTAATTTGTTTTCATTTAATTATGACACAAATGTATCATTTGTATGGTGTCGTCTGATAAAATAAGGAACGTATCCTAGGAAGACTTAACATTTCAGTATGACTTAGTAGAAATAGCCAACAGTTGTTATTGTCACCGGGTAGCACGGCCTGTGGTCAGTACATTAAGGTAATACATTATATAGTACAGCGCTATTATCAGAACTGATAACTAATATACCTATGTAATCTCAAATATCGATCGTTAAATGACACGTTAACGAATTCAGTTAATGTGATTGACACGATTTTGGAATAATATATTACCTTGCCATTCATTCTGTATTAGACGGATACCAACTGTTATATAAGAAGTAATTTGTAAAATGTAATGACTGTTATAATTATTTTATACAGAGGGAGGTATGCTTGTAAGGTGACAGGCACATGCCGTCTGTGGTAGACGGAAGGATATATGCTTTACTAGAAATAGTTTGTGAAGTTACATGTCTATATCACATCTGTACCAGGTAGAAGACGAGTTGTTTCAGTAGATGTAGTTTAATATCTTACATGCCCTTATCAGTATTAGGCAGAAGGACTATAGGTAGTTTGTGGAGGAGAGCCCTGGTATACTAGTAGTAGGCAGCAGAGGAAAATAATTTTTGTTAAAAGTAGCATTAGACGTCAGATGGAAATCACATCATTATTAGGTGGATGGCAAACTGTTCCAATAGAGTTATATTGTAGTTTGATATGCCTGTTATATCTTTATTAGACAGAGGATCTGTTTTACTAGAATTAGTTTGTGAGGTGGCATGGCTATCACATGTATAATAAGGTAAGGTAGAGTTGTTTTACATGTGGCAGCTTTACCAGAAAAAAGTTTGTAGTATGACATTCCTGGTATATTTACATTAGGCAGAGGGAGAACTGTTTTGCCAGAAGCAATGCATATTATATCTATATTAGGCAGAGGAAGAACTGTTTCACGAGAGGAAGTTTGTAGTCAGACATAGCTACCATATCTTTATTAGGCAGAGGAAAAACCGTTACATGAGAGGAAGTGCGTAGTAAGCCATGACTATGATATATGTATTAGGCAGAGGAAGAACCGTTTCACGAGAGGAAGTGCTTAGTAAGACATGCCTATTATATCTGTATTAGGCAGAGGAAGAACCGTTTCACGAGAGGAAGTTTGTAGGTAGACATGACTATAATATCTGTATTAGGCAGAGGAAGAACCGTTTCACGAGAGGAAGTTTGTAGGTAGACATGACTATAATATCTGTATTAGGCAGAGGAAGAACCGTTTCACGAGAGGAAGTTTGTAGGTAGACATGACTATAATATCTGTATTAGTCAGAGAAAGAAATGTTTCACGAGAGGAAGTTTGTAGTCAGACATGCCTATAATAGCTTTATTAGGCAGAGGAAGGACCGTTTCACGAGAAGAAGTGCTTAGTAAGACATGCCTATTATAACTGTATTAGGCAGAGGAAGAACCGTCTTACGAGAGGAAGTTTGTAGGTAGACATGACTATAATATCTGTATTAGTCAGAGAAAGAAATGTTTCACGAGAGGAAGTTTGTAGTCAGACATGCCTATAATAGCTTTATTAGGCAGAGGAAGAACCGTTTCACGAGAGGAAGTGCGTAGTCAGATATGACTATTATATCTGTATTAAGCAGAGGAAGAACCGTTACACGAGAGGAAGTCATACATGCCTATGATATCTTTATTTGGCAGAGGAAGAACCGTTTCACTAGATGAAGTTTGTAGTCAGACATGTCCATCATACATGTATCTTTATTAGGCAGAGGAAGAACTGTTTAGAGAAAGGAAGTTTGTGGTAGCATGCCTATTACATCTACAGCAGAAAGCTACTCAGTGCTCTGTAGTGATAACAACGATCAGGAACTACCACCTTTGCAGTTGACACTGAGACATGTAACATAACACACTGACATCGACCAGTACACGTACTCTTGATTGAGCCTCTTGTAAAATAAGTAAATATATTACTAGTATTGATTCGAAACAACAGGAAAATATCATGCACTTCATTTAAATTACCAATATATCTTTTGTTTAACCTGTTATTTTTCTTATTTGATCTGAAAGATTCCCATTAAGAGTGCAGCAGCAGACAACCAATTTGCTTGTATCGATCAGGACCTCATACAATTCAATGTTGGGACACCGGCCTATAGAGAAAAAAAAAATGTTCAGGTATGTTGCAAAGATGGTGGTTGAAACACAGATGGTATACTCCTTGTAGGGTTACCTGATTGGCACAGGTATTGCCATCACTAACCGACATACTAACCTAGCGATAAATGTATCTGACCATGACCAAATAAAACAGCATGACCTGTATAAAACTGCCATACTAAGGAGGTCTGATGAGACACAAACTTTTTATCAAATGATAGAGATTACAGGTATTTTGTAATCCCCACGAAGGACAAGGCGGTAATAAAATTAAACCAATTTCATCAGAGGGGCCCCAAGACCCAAAGGATATGCTCGGCACGTGTTAGAGTTATTAATCTTTTACAATCTACAACATGGATATTTAAAATTCATAATAAATGCACTTCGTTTTTTAAAGCATATCGGATGGATTACTTTCAAATTATAATATTGAACACTGTACTTATCCACTTTTATGACATAAATGAAGTTAATGAATTTGTATATGGTCATATCTATATTAGACTCCTACACTGACAGTGTTGTTCGTATCCCGTGCTAGCCTGTGGACTGAAACACTACACTATAGGCTATCAGTATTTCGTGGTCCCCAAACATATGTCACATCTCAAGCCATTATCAGATAATTACACTAGGTAGTAGGGGGACTAGCCTTACACCATTGACACTGAAACGTGCTATTAGTTTTCGTCTCTTTTTATATGGACTTAAATGAACACTCTTAACTTTAAACGCATAATGACAATCAAAAAATCAAACAGGGGTGCATAAAGCTTGTGCATTTCTGTCTTCATTACATTGATCATAACAAGATATCTATGGAAGGAAGATATAGGATCCCCGTGTAACGTGTGTGGTGTCGAGTTAGGGATCGCCATTATAAATTGTTAATCACGCAGTGCTAAAGTATAATTGAATTTACCTGTACCACTCCAACCCATGGTCGTAGTAACGGTCAAAGAAATGTGGTTCAGGACCAGTGGCCTTGACCTCCGGATGTATCCTTAAGAATTCAAGTAAGGCTCTCGTGCCGCATTTCTTTACTCCGATGATAATTACTTTTGGTAATTTCTTACACGGCACGCCTATCTGTTCGGACTCCACGCTATCATCACTACTTGTAGTTCGATAGCCCTCAAAGTTGTAGTAATCTGTAACCTCCTGACTGGAGGGCGTGTCTCCAACCTTCGCTGCTATAGTCTTCTTTGGCACATTAAAAAGTCCACGTTGTTGTAAATTGGAAACAACTTTTCTCTCGCTTTTCATTTGGTTCCTTCCCTTTTTGTAAATCATAGTGGTTAAGTCCTTTTTTCGCTTTTCATCAAATAAATCCTTTGAATATAAATGCTGTAAATTTCTGTTATGGCGACGAGAACCGAAGAAATCCAATGCATTTAACTCCGTGGGTAGCTTTCTATAACTAAGATCTTGTTCGCTGTACTTTTCTTGATTTGCTGGACTTTCATAAGATGGAATTTCAACGACATTTCCATTTTCATATATGAGGAATACAAAACATAGCAGTATGAAGCTGAGGGTAAAAAGTATGGAGCAGAATTTACTTCTTCTGAAATAACTCAGGGGGCCTCGAGGGTAAACTTTCCTCATGTCATGGCCACCACTACGTAACCCCTGGTAGAGTAAAGGTTAAACATCCACCTATACACTTACACAAGTATTTGTCATAGAGAAATCTCCTTGGGAACACGCATCATATTCCAAATAGTTTTTTCACATCATTACAGCAGTTTGACATTATCAGAACTGTTGCCATATGTATTTTCGTTTAATTTCCCCTCCTCGTCGTGATGTTGATCTGACGATGTACTCACAGCTAACGCTAATAGAATCGGTCATGTGACTTCTTTTTACAATCCTCAGCGGAAATTTGAAACGTAATCCAATAAAATCAAACAACTACATGGAATTTCCTTAAATCCCAACGGGGTCGAATTTGTATTTACCAAATACACGAGAAACTCGCCGAAGTACTTACGGAAATGTGATATGGAGTAAAATTGATTTGTGTGTGTGTTGTCCTGAGCTTCTTATTTGGAATCAAATTCAAGAATATCCCATGGGAACAAACTCCTTCCCAATAAATATCATTGATCCATAAGACATCAACTTTTTTTCGGTTTTCTACCTACAGTTTCAAACAATTATACACAATCAGGAAAATGCACATTCCAGGAATACATTTCAGTATATGAATTATATCTAAATGTGTGAAAGGAGCTCACGTAAATTCCAAAGTGGTTTCACAGTTTCTGCATCAACTAAAGAATGTGACTCCTCTTATGTAATTATATCCGCATTTGATGCCAGCCTTTTGCTGTCGTTAAAGTTTATGTGCTGCGGAACAAAACCTCACCACACCGTGCTGAGCTAGTGTAATACAGTGCCGTGAGTGGTGGGTATATAGTCTTAGATCTCTCCGTACCTTTTACTAGTAGTATACCTAGTCCGACCGAAGTGTACCGGGCGGTTAGTTGTCACACAATGCGAGAAACATAACAGGCTACGGGCCTTAATGTACACACGCAAAGGTAGAGTGAGCCCTGCTATTGATCCAGCGTGTACCGCCGACCCGACATGTATCGAGATATCTGATTGGATAAGGCGATTGATAGGTAATGTCCATACTCATCAATGAAAAAAGAATTTGTAAGTGAACAGAAAATATGTTTATGAAATCAACTAATTATATATAATTTAATTATATATGAGTGATGTTAAGTGGATGTTAGAAAGCCTGCCAAAAATGAAAAGTCTGTCTTTATAGACTGACAGCCGGACGACAGAGTAATTACATACATGTGTATTATGTAGATTGTGAAAACTTATAGACACAGTGCTGAAGTACACAACTACCCAGACCTTTTGGTGAGCTTAGCCAAGCGAACATATGGTGTTTATGGCAGGAGACGGGAGCGACCGAGTAACGTCAGATGGAAGTATTCGCTCAACTGGAAATTATACGTCCATTAAACTAAATTCGATTGTTTTCTCTAATGGTCCGACAGGCATTCAACGTTTGGCAAGTGTAAAATGCCACACATCACAAAATGATAGTGTGAAACGTACGCTAGTAAGGAAATCCGGACAGACCCTGTATCTACGGTATCGACCGAGGGTTGTTGGTGTATTAGAATCCGTTTACACTCGATGTTTTATCAGAACGTGTCACTCTAACAATAACGATACATCATGTGATATGGTAAGTGTATAAAGTAGCTGAAATAAGATAACACATTATACACGGTGTTATTGTGAATTTATCTGTGCATATAATAATGTTGATACTCATCTATCGACATGTATCAGTAGAATTGAGTTATATGTTTTATCGTTAAATATATATATTATATTATCACATTATGTCTGTCGACCATCTTAAACATTATATACATGCCTCCAATATTCTTTGAAATATGTTTTATATTTATTTTAACATGTTGATTAAATTAAAAAAATGTTTTCCTTATTTAATCAAACATCATTTCTAAATATACAAAAAAACCCATTGTTTTTATCAAATAAAGATATCCTCGTTTTAATAATAAATTACGCGATACTATATCTAAAAAAATTGAGCTAAGAAAAAAACCACCTACTTGAATTATATTACTTTAATTGAATGTTCTACAAACTATTCATCATTTGTAGTGTAAACACCTACAGTGCATTCTCCCATGGACATGGAAGATATCAAAGAGACACTAGTGCGTTTACCAATGTCACCTCCGTTTAAATCATGCGAAGTGCAAAAAGGTTTTTTCCCCATTTTTAGCTCTATCATGTTTTCCTCATTTCATTACACGACCGCGCCGTGTAACCCATGTTCCTACATACAGCTAGGCGGTATGATAGTGATCAATGTAACCTGGACATGCCACACGGACAAAGCTATCATCAACACACCGCTGGGTCGGGTTTATAGTGCTATTGTATATTGGTGAATAAACTCACCCGATACAGTACAGTAACAAATAGATCCCACAGGAGACGGTAAATAATGTGTCTATTCGATATTATTGAGTGTTTAAACATGAAATCGATAAAGTAATTTATTTTTTTATTAAATGAACGATTTGCATCACCCTATTGTACACCACATTGTTTCCTACCTCAGCTTTTATTTTAACCTTAGATCTGGTGTCGTACCTTTTCGTTATTTTCATTATTGTTACTCTTTTTGCACTTCCTTCGCCAGTTTGGCTTGACGTCATCTTAGAGAACAATATCATACCCAATAATATACTTCAATACTGAGTTAACCTGGTTATGCAGTGACAATACAATTAGCATATACATTAATCAATGATTTTTTTGTGGAATTCGTATGAGCTGCCGTATCATGGACTAACAACTAGTCCTATGCCACCTGGCTAATTTCTCCCTATGGGTATATGCCTGCTTGTGTGCTGGAGATGTATTGTGTCAAGTACAAATGACATTTCTATTATGTCGTATATTCTCTTGATCTGATAAATGTACAAATGTATATGCAACATTTATCCTGACCCGTAGTAGAAGAAGATATCATCATACACGTATGTATTACCAGATTAAAAAGTCTGCATTACCTGATACTTAAATCAAGTCATGATGAATATCACAATGAGTCTGAATTCAGCAGACCGCAAAAATGTGTCTTATTTTGCAAGTTTCGATAGAAAGGGCTGTTTACTTTATACTTAAGATAACCATAGGAATATTGACAGACAATTTGGAGATGACAAGGGTTCAAGGAAATTAATCATTAAAAGACAGTGTCATTCTTTGACATCATATTGATTACTTAATTACAAGTTAAAAAACCCAGTTATTTTTATAAAGATTTTGGTTTAATTTGGTCACATCGGTGAATGATTAACGCTTCCATTTAAAATGTCAACATTGGAGAAAACCCTTATGTCGTTTTCTGTATGCCCCCTTCTTTCACAGTCGCATGTAAATTGTTTATTATCTGAATGGCGGCAACCAAATGTAGCTTACCATCACGAAAAGGGAGGGTGACATTTTTTGTCCATCGCTCATGATACAACATGCACATTGTAATTATTCCAATAAATGCCATTCTGTGTTACTCGCAAACCCATGTAACAGCACAGACCCTCCTTCATCGCATGAATCAACCCTTTGTATGGTTGGAGAATGATTTAGTTTCCGAGTTAACACATATATGATAAAATAAAACTGCCTTGGTAAAAGGCTGTGTATGATATATTTGCCTTCTGATCCTTGTAAATTGGTTTTCATACTACAGTGATATCCCCCAACCAATGTTGACACGATATTTTAAATCACATATAGGCAACAGTTCCAGTAAACTGATGACGTTAATTAAATAAAGCCATTCGCTGGATTTTTCCACTGCGTTTTTATGCATTTTCTTATATGTTAAAATAAACATTTACTTGCTGTTTGTGCATAAACATATTTGCTTTCGTTTTAGAACAATTGACGTGTGAAATGAGTGCTTATAGCGACATTTAACTTCATAAAATATGCAGGGGTCAAACTAATATTTCATGATGTCTGCGGGGTATTTATGCTGTCCATTAACCAACTTAATTTGACCAAATGCCAAATATCCTTTTATGGACGTAATATATTGATCGGAAATGGAAGTGTGGCAATTCTGCAGCTGCGTACATATCAGCCAATCAATGACATCGTGACTTAAAGTGAAGTCTGTCTTGACACTGGACATTGTCTGTATGTTATTGCCGGTAAGGCACTTGTCTACGTCTTGACTAGGTTCTTGTCAAAGTGATTAGTTTTCTACCAAGCGTCTCACCTCTCGCACTTACTTCATTGGTTATGTTTCTGTTTTGAGCCAAAATGATAATTGATTTCTTTCGGAACTTCATATATATTTGATGTGCAAAGGGAATCCATAATTAGATGAATAACTTGTATAATATGGATTAACTTTGCCTCTCTGAGTGAGATCCATTTTTGTGTTTTCTCGACAAAAAAAAGAGTATTTCCATTCGCTTTGAATATGTATGCAATGTATGTACAACTAAAACTTATTATTTCTTACAAATAAATCGCATTAACCTAAACAAAGGAATCTCACTAATCTGTACAATTAAATATTAATCCGTACATTGGTCGTCAATCTGTAAAACATTATCTCATTAAATCATAAAATACAATATCATTTACATTGACAATAGAAGTCCGTCCTTACAACCATTCTCATTTACCTTAACAATAGAAGTCCGTCCTTACAACCATTCTCATTTACCTTAACAATAGAAGTCCCCCTTACAACCATTCTCATTTACCTTAACAATAGAAGTCCGTCCTTACAATCATTCTCATTCTCATTTACCTGTACACTTTAACCTCATCAATCCATATAATGGAATTTCATTAATCCATACCCCCTGAGGCTAGAGAAACATTATTTCATGCATTTCTTGTGAACAAAAATGTCCGGATTCACTCATTGTTAATATCATATCATTGCGAGGTTTAATACATATCCCTGTTTTGTTTCAACAGCATTTCAGATCAATTCGGAATTTCATCTTTTTGGTCACTAGCACCGCTGATGAGTCCTAAAAGGACGGCGCTGTTGGGTGCAGCGTAAGTCATTGTTTTTGCATACTGTTACTATTACCAATTTTTTAAGGTGCCATCACATGTGTGTGCGTACGTTTATCCATCAATTGTATGCGATGGAACATTAAGTAATCATTTAATATCATTGCAGATGATAAAGTTTGCAATCGATTTCCCACGTGTTACTAAATATAGATACATCACGGCTACATAGAGCACCTTGACATCAATTTATTTCCACATTATCTATTACACCTAATCAGCTAACTGATTGAGTTCTTGCCTGAAATAGTGCATTAGGTATCGCATGTTGAGACCACATTAAAACATGATCAATTTGCAGATAATTGTTTGTTGACGTAAATGAATTAATTTTGCGGATGCATGAAAACAATTATCAATATGAATTTAAATATATTAATTTTGACGCTTACTCTCAATCAATCAATAGTCGTTCTATAGTCGATTATTTGCCAGTCACCAAAACACATTATTTACCAGATATTATAAAGGAACACAAAACCAGAAATATTCATTACGTCAATACAATATATGCTGACGTGTTCCGTTAGTCATAAGGAACTATCTGAATGTATATACGAGATTTGCGAGAGAAGAACAAATAACGTTGTGTGATGGTCTCCAAGTTACAACAAAACGACCATCAGAAGGCCATCACTATGCATAGATAAGTAAACACTAATCGATCACCACAAAGAGTGGACATGTAACACAAAACCCACCGTTTATGAAATAGGCCAACGTGATATCATTGGGAAATATGCTAGTTCTTTGTTATGAAGGTCGGTGTTGTTATATTATACTCATAAGTGTGCTTTTGTATTTTGTTCTCACCATATCGATCTCACTTTGATGACTTGATATTACTTGGATGTGACGTATGTTTACATTTCGGGTGTCGGTGAGAAAGCAGAAGACGCGTATCCTTCCGAAACACCTGGTCTTAACTCCTTGTTATTTTAAGGGTTGCACATGTTAATCATTTTTTTGTTCATATTTGAGAACTGCGGTTTTGTTGAGGTGTCGGTATCCTTTTTGATGGAAAACGAAAATTAATTTATTTACATCGTGTTCACCTACTCTTATCTACAACAATATTCCTTCTGAGGTGTAGTAGTGTAATTGTTTGAATAAAGGATAAAGAAACAAATAATAATGAAATGATCCAAATCAGGAATAATAGTACACGACTCCAAATACCAGTGCATACTGTTAAAATGTTAAATAACTAGTGAAAATTGATAGTTTTAAATAATCAAAGAACATATTTCTTCCCACAGTTCATATGAATGTCATGGAACTCGATGAAACAGATGCAAAGAAATATTTGTTTTGCAATTCCATCCACTTATAAAAACGATGTAGAACTATTCCGATTGTACCTGGTTGAACCTACTCTACAAAACGTATAAATCAACACATCCTCCGGAGATATGAGAATAGAGACTGGTTCTCAATTTCACCGACTTTATTGGTAAAACGACTTTATTGGTAAAACGCCTTTCACTGACTGTGCCTTTCTATATAAACAACCTCGTGAGATATGTCCACAAACGTGGTTTGAACTCTCAGTCCACGCGGGAGGTAAACGTGGTTTTTTTAAGTGGACCTTTTGTCCCTAACTGGTGTGAACCATTGTTTTGTCGACGTATATCACTCTCAGCGCATTGCTAACAACGATTATTGGTAACGGCTTGGATCCCAGTGACGCTCACTTTCTGTTCGTGTTGACAATCGATCATTTCGTTGATTAAATCTCGACGATAAATTGTGTATATTTAAAGCTATTTAGCTCATCGTAGGTTTTCAACTGAAACATTGTTCTGAATCACTGACGCACGAATAAAATGTATGATAGTAAATTCATTGGTACAGTGTTGACACTTCTAACACAGATGGCCGCCCGATAACATGTAATGAGGGGCATGCAATCTTCAGCACACATCTTAACGCCAATTAGGCACCTCTAAAATATCAACGGTTTCAGGCCAATCGTTATTTGTTTGTCTATTTTGTGAGGATTTACCGATGCGATATTTCTTCTTCCGGTTGAGTTTGTACGATATTGCCCTTCATCGTAAATAAACCCATTTATAAGCCATAGTCTCGAGCAGTCTCGAGGATAACAAAACTGTCAACAAGAAAAGCTTGAATAATAACACTGGATAAGTGGTTCGTCATAAGCCTATCAATTTTATTAATTGAGTAATTAATAAAATGTCGAGTAAGCGTATGAACATGATAAAAAGTTTTCATAAAAAGTGTAATATAAAGATATATGTCATATTTGAAATGTAATAACGACCACCATAATGTTTCTGGATGGTATAGAAAAGGTTTTCAAAACAGTAGTAATCATTTCCTTTTTATATTTTTAATAATGAAAGCATTTAACTATTAATACTATAATTTCAAATGATATCCAAAAATGTTTTTGATAAAATATGAAAATAAATATCTCTGTCCATCTGTGATAAAGAACCAACTACACACGATAAAAGGATATTACGATAACAGATGAGACACAGCAACATATAGTAATCACATTCGGTTTCAATTTTCAGCAATATAGCGTTACAATAAATTAAACATCTAACTCTCATGATCAAACAATACTATCATTAAATATTTAATTGTGATAAATGTAAGATAATACTAATTGAACTAACTACTTTTACGTTTCGATTTCAAGAACCCGGTTGTTCGCAGGACACTCTGACATAAGGTGCCGGCGCCACAGTCACCACAGAAGACACTTTCAAGCCGCAATTAATTTCGACAGGACATTTGAACAGCTGTGACCCTTTGCCTAATTGCTAAATCGAAATTAGATATAAAAACACGTTCAAATTGCCATCGTGGAAGTTCTAGATCCTGTCTGTTTGATGTGGGATAAATACAATTGAATATAAGACTCATCAAAACGTCCATCCACCCCAATTATATTTCAAGCACGCATAGACTATTTTATGAGCTGTGCAAAAATTGAAAGGGTTTGTTCCTTCAACTTAACGACACTAGATATTAATACGTTTTTATTGAAAAAATATTATTGCTATAATTCAAAGGTAGTTATTAAAATCACTACGCTATTTTCCCCTCATTCAATGGTTATTTAAATGCAATAATACAAAGTGGGTAAAGACAGCTGGTATTCTACACAAATGTTCAATTAGAGTAATATATGTCTCTCTATGTATCGGCTACTCAATTATACTATAATAACACATTCATTCTGTACGTTTATTTTTTGTGTGAATAGAATTGGAGAGTAAAGGGTCAAACTTGTTTGGTGGTTTGTTATAATAAACCAAAGAATAACAATCTTTTAATGGTATATTTCTAAGTTTTATTTCATACAAGATTTGTAACAAGTCTGTGATACTTATTGATTTTGAAGACTTACGTATACAGTCAGACGGGTTTTTGCAGTGTGTCCGTTACACATTACCAGTTAAAAGGTGCTAGTATACGAACCTCGTGTTTGACGCTTTGTGCTTACATCACACTACGGCCCAGTAAATATACGGGATATGGCATATTCACAAGTCACTGAACTGTATAAAATAGGTATGTCAACAGGCAACAACCAATTATACCAACACCCTAGGTTATTTCATTAACATCATTTCATGAAACCTACTCGATGTCATAGCGCATGCTCACAAAAAAACTGTGTCAAGGAACTATACCTTACTGATGTTTCACTGAAGGTGTCCTTGTTTATAAACATTCCAGTATATTTCAATGTTTACCTGTGTTTGATTCATGCGTGGATTAAAAACAAGATTAATACAATTGTGAATGTTTTACAATGGCACTGTTAAACTAACCTTTGATAGCTTTACTGTACTACAGAACTAATTCTACGTTACCTTATTGTACATAGGAAGTAAAGCAACGTCACTTCATTGGTCATCAAAAATAAATAATAGTAGTGCCTCACTTATCGTTTAAAATCAATTACCGAAATTACCGATTTTAAAGCTTTAAAGATATTGGCGATTGAGTTTCATTGACGCTACATTATTAGGCCTATACTAACAAAAAACTCATTGATACGACATGGCTACAAAATGAAGAAATATGGACCACATAGCGTGCGAGACAACGCGAGAGAAGCCCAAGAAAAATATTACAAGACAGTTTTAACAATTTGGATTTGTGTTCAAGAACGTATTTTGTAATTATTGCTTACAGTTAAACCTCTATATGACATCTCTCGTTTTTATTTTTCACCTCGCTTACGAATGCAAAGGTCAATCTTTCCTTTCTTTTTAACGATCTAATAGAAAGGTTGTCCCCCCCAAATTCTTAAATTACGACAGCAGTTGCTTAGCAAATAGTGCCAGCTGACCGAAGTTTCAATGTATTATGTTTAAAGTCTTCTGCTTAAGAACAACACATCCGTGGTGATTCTAAATAGACACGCAGATATGTATATAGATATGATATTTAAAAATATGTGATTTGTTTGGTCATTTCTTTGGTATTTACGCCTAATGGAGCATATCGAAATGAAACGTTGAGCAACATTCTTTTAACTCATGTTACCTTTTTAATTGTACTGCTGTGATAGAGTACTTGGGTATCGAATTCGTATATAAACAAAATCACGGCCTCACATGAATTATATAACGTTCATTCTGGCACTTCCCGTCTCCTCTTCTTACTTCATCGTTAGTACAGTCTCCGGAAACCCCTCCAAGGAAAAGACTTGGGAAACTTCTGCACACGATTTTATTGGCACTGTATGCGACAATTATTCTGATAAACGCATACAAAAGCCTTTACATCAATTTCTAAAACATTTAAGGACATGCAAACCCTGATAAATTGTTTCAAACTGGGTAACAAACGATCCCCGAAAGGATAGCTATAGCCACACTATGCGACAAACGCAATAACGAAATGGCAATTTAATTTGATTTAAAAAATCTATATTTACGTAAATAAAAAACAGTATTAAGGAAATGTGTTGTAATTTTCCTTTCTTAAATTGTGTATGAAAATAAAGTATAAAAATGTATAAAAGTTTTTTTAAACATAAAAAAACTCAAACTTGACATGGGAAGACATTATGAGGAACAATGGAGACACGGAAAACATCATCGAACACTCAAACAACTAGAAATCTGGAGAAACATTATCAAACCCTCAAACAATTAGAGACAATTCAGGAAACATATCATCAACCTCTCCAACAACGAGAGATAAATAAATAAATATTCCATCAATCCTTCCAACAACCAGGCACGGAAACAGGTGTATTGGGGGATACTTCGTCCTTGTGACATCTGGGAAAAGAACAGGGAAGTAAATAAGTTCTGTTTAAGAATATTCGCCCCTAATCGCACTATGATTTACCGTTACACTTTCAGCACTCAATACATAAACAAAAATACCATTATCCAATCGTTTCACAGTGTCTAGTCGTGCAGGTCTGACGATCTGATGCCGTCCAACCTGGAAGTATCACACTGCCAGATTTTTCGTGACTGAAAAGGGCACGTCTAGTAGAAAATTCAACATAAGTCTTGGTTTGTTTCAGTTTACTGTGTGTATAAAATCATTGCAGCAAACCTTTGTTAGCATTGACACATCAATATAATATTTACAACGTAACAAGCTTGATAAATTAAAGGTATAGTTACGATATATTGAATGAAGCTTCTATGTCAAGCATGAAAACCGATAGAATGTTCATGCATGTGTTTTGTAAATGTTTTTATCTGACATATTTTATTTAGAAAATTATTCAAACTATTAAGAGATACATTGTAAATTCAAACTCACGGCCCACGAAACCAAAATCTCTAGCAAAAATGCCGGCAAATATGAATACTATTTCTTGAAACCTACGTCATAAGCAGACACAACGATATATGTAAAAGTAATAACGCCTTTATTCTGAAACCATGGCTACCTTCAACAAATTATAAATAATCGAATCAGAAGTCTCATATATATGTGGCGACATGATGTACTCCACATGGGAGATAACTCGATGTGTCTGCTGTAATTATTATTCCATGTCATCACCTTAAAACGAGACTTTACTTCTGCAATGGCCAACAACCCAGTATCCTCGACATATCTATCTAGTAATGATATGATTACCTGGAATACAGTGTCTATATATGGAATACGAATTGTACATTTATATCAGAGAGAGTATAACTACGGGGAGTACATAGTAGTTATCTTCCGATCGCTATACTAATACATACATATATGTAATATTAAGTTTATACATCTGATATGCAATAACAATACTTAAATGAAGGGAGACAATATATTTCTATTCGTTTCATGTCTAGGCGTCGAGCTCATGATGTATCGCCCAGATGATACATTCCACCGTCTATTACCACTTCATCACCGTTATTGTACAATGTATAATATTTTCGCGAGGGATTCAATTTCGCTGTATTAGCGGTCACCGAATTTAGCGCAATTTAAATACCCAGCCAAAATTAATTCCATGGATATACATAGATAAAGGAAACTATCTGTTTACCATTTTACTGTCAAATAATGAAACTAAAACACCAGCTCAATATCGTATTTTACGTTATTTCGATAAAACACCTACAAAGATATCCCATTTACTAAAAAAGCATAAATATACTTTTGAATGTTTGTTTACCTGGCAATATTGCACTTGTTTTGATCGGGACAAACCGCGAGATATATATAGTTAAACTCCAAACATTATATGAAAAGAAGATAGATACTAAGTTGTAAGTCACCGGAAGGACTTTCCACATAATGAAAGTGTAATCACTATTTTGCTATAAATGCCAGTTGTGTAACCAAATGATAACCTGTTCATTACGGAGATTGACTGTCATATCGTGTCCCACACGCGTCATAACATAAATTATGTGAAGCAGTGACCGCAAACATTAGTGAAACAGAGAACTGTCTTTGATAAACGAAGGTGATGTATCTCTATTTTAGACAGATGGCAAAATCTTAAGTGGAGCGGAATCAAAATCCTTTACTTTTGATTATCAAATTCTGGTATCATGTGTTCCAATGGTTTTTATATTAAATATACTCAATTCTTGAACAAACATGCAATATACTACTTACTTTAAAGTAAACAAATACCACATCTTCAACACTCAAAGACAACAACTTTGAACGTCAAAGTTGTTCAAATAAACTACATCAGGATCCGAATAGACTTTAATACAAATAGAAAGAGCTCAATAGGAAGTCAGTAGATACCAAAACAAAAGGAAAGATTTCAAAGGGAGTTAGAAATCACGAAACCAAAAGGAAAGAGCACATCAGGAAGTGAGAAAACACCAGAACCGAACAGACATGAAAACCAAAAGGAAAGAGCACAACAGGAGAACCGAACAGACATGATATCCAAAAGGAAAGCGCACAACAGGAGAACCGAACAGACATGAAAACAAAAGGAAAGAGCACAACAGGAGAACCGAACGGACATGAAAACAAAAGGAAAGAGCACAACAGGAGAACCGAACAGACATGAAACAATAGGGAAAGAACACAACAGGAACCGAACAGACATGAAACAATAGGTAAGAACACAACAGGAACCGAACAGACATGTAAACAATAGGGAAAGAACACAACAGGAACCGAACAGACATGAAACAATAGGGAAAGAACACAAAAGGAACCGAACAGACATGAAACAATAGGGAAAGAACACAAAAGGAACCGAACTGACATGAAACAATAGGGAAATAACACAACAGGAACCGAACAGACATGAAACAATAGGGAAAGAACACAAAAGGAACCGAACAGACATGAAACAATAAGGAAATAACACAACAGGAACCGAACAGACATGAAACAATAGGGAAAGAACACAAAAGGAACCGAACAGACATGAAAACAAAAGACGTCATGAATTTCCATAAAGACAGAAGCGATCAATATTTTCCAACAACTAAAGCTCATCTAGATATGTTTACTTACCATTCGTGTTCTTAGAAAGAAGATTGCAACTGCATATTCTAACAATATCAGACATGGAAGGATGAAGGTCAATTGATTTTATTTGAAAGTATTAGCACTGTATAATCATGTGGACAGCGAATAAATAAATCATGAGCGTCACGTTGTCAAAGATGAGCCATGTCTGCTGGAACCAACTTATTGCTTACCCGATCATAAAAGGATCGTTAGAGGTCCTATTAATCGATTACAAGCATATTTGATTAAGCTCAGATAGTATAAACCTAAAGGTTACAGCTGCAGGTGCACGGGACTGCATTCCAGCATTATGGTACGGCGTCATTGCCATACTGCATTCGAAGTCTACATATTGGTTTTACAGATATGCATTTTTGTCAAATTTAATTGGGTAATGATATGTATAGGATCCTGTAATATGTTACATTTTCATGAATTTAGGATACAAGGATACACAAGCCACTAGGTTTATCAAGAAATGAAACAGTTTCATGCACTATGTTTGATATTTTTCAAGAACAGAAGGGCGGAAAATAGAAATCTTGAATATCTATTATCGAGGTTATTCAACTTCTAAATACCAGCTGTTTATCATTTACACTGCTGGCCTTTTATAAAGTATACATGAAATGTACCTAACGCTGTTGTCTTTCCATATCAAAACTTTTAAACCTTTCCCTCTCCAGTACAAATGTGACCAACACTGCTCTCAATCTATAGCATTACTGTAATCACCACTGTTTTAAAGTAGAACATCATTGTTTCGTTATGAAGCACCTGAAGTTTCAGAAATTATGTATATAACGAGTGGAAGAACTCAATGCTTTTTAATGGTCGTTCAATCTGTTTTAGTGAGATTTTGGTGTGCCACAATAAGGCTGCCGGAGATATGTAAGTTGTAATGACATTTCGTTGTAGAAAATCATCGGGCGAAGTATCCTGGAGAATCTGTAGAAAACTAGCACGCGGGAACACCCTAGGGAGACGCAATTTCGTGACGAAAACGTAAGGAGAGTGAGAGTCAGCAGTGATGTGTTCCTGATGTCCTAAAAATAAATACAACCCATATACTAATTATCTGCACAAAAAGCGAACTACTCGTGTGCTTTGCACGACATGACCTCGATCTGTATATAAACTACCGAGAAAGGCAACGCTTTAATGAAGTGATGAATGCACCTATATTGTACCTGACTATGCATGACGGGATCGATGGGGACCCATAGCGCGAATAAACTAGGTAGCTAATTATTTTCTATACCTGAAATGTCTTTCCTTAAAGCAGTTTGTATAAACCTTGCTTTTGCATTTTTAAGTAGCGTTCTTATCTATTCGGTGGTTTGAGGCACAATGATTGATATCATGCTACTTGTACTTGAGCGTGTAAGTGTGACATTTACTCCAAAGCAAATATGTCATTAAATCTACGTCTAACAATGACGATAAGTCCATACAAACAATGGCTATATGTCAAGACAAACAATGATAATAAGTCCATACAAACAACGGCGATAAATCAAGGAGCTTGATTTTTTTGTGATATTAGCAAAGCTTTTGATAGGGCGTGGCATAAAGGACTCTTACATAAACTTAAAACGTATGGAATTGATGGAAATTTACTTTTATGGTTTGAAAATTATCTCTCTGATAGATTGCAACGAGTCACCACTAAAGGTTATCACTCACAGTTTAAGGGTATAAATGCAGGGGTACCTCAGGGATCTGTTCTGGGACCTTTACTATTTCTCCTTTATATTAATGACATCACTGACAATGTTTCAATTAATATTAAGCTTTTGCAGATGACACCTCCTTATATGTAATTATAGATGAAAACCCAGCATATGCAGCGCAAGTTCTAACAAATGATCTCTCTAACATAAGTGAATGGGCAGGTATATGGGACAACAAATTCAACCCTAACAAAACTAAATCTCTAATATTTTCTAGAAAACATAACAAACATCACCCTCCAATAACTTTCCAAAACAGCCAAATCACTGACTCAACAGCACATACACACTTAGGACTGACTTTAAAAGATGATGCATCTTGGAATCAACACATTCTGAATATATATGAAAAAGCTTATAGTAGATTAAATATTCTTCGTTACATTAAAACTAAAGTCAATCGTAAATCATTAATTAAAATTTATATAGCATTTATCAGGCCAATTTTGGAATATGCAGACATAGTATGGGATAATTGCACTCAACAATCTAAAGAACTTCTAGAATCTATTCAATTAGAAGCAGCCAGAATCATTACTGGACTTCGATCTGGAACATCTCATAATAAACTTTATAATGAACTTGGTTGGGAAACTCTGTCAACAAGAAGAAATAAACACAAACACATAATGATGTATAAAATAATGCATGGGCTGTCACCTCAATACTTACAAGATGTCTTAAATCCTTTCATTAACAATCAAAACAATAATCCCTATTTCCTCAGACAAACAAAACTGTTAAATCCACCAATATGCAGAACTGCAATTATTTTGATAGTTTCCTCCCTCTAATGTGCCGCACAACTAACACTACTGATAATGATCTCTTAAACTCCCCAACTCTTGCAACCTTTAAACAAAAACTGAATAAAGATATTATTATCGATAATGAATCAACCTTAATTTTTAAAACTGAAGGTGATAGACGGGCCAATATTATTCTTTGTCAACTTAGAAACTTCTGTAGCAATTGAAATTTTGATTTATTCAATGACCATTTAACTGACTGTCCCTCTTGTGCTTGCTCTTTTGAATATGAAACAGTTTTCCATTACTTTCTTGAATGTCCATTGTATAATGATCTCAGACTTACTTTATTTACTTCTGTTGATAATTATGGAAATCATAACCATATTGATACAAACATTTTTCTACAAGGCTGTCCTGATTGTGATGGACTAACAAACAGACAGTAACTTAATGATGTACAGTTATTTATTGGTAAATCGAGGCGTTTTAATCTCTATACGATCTAACCGGCAATGACCTTATACTTTATACTTTTATACTTTACTATTCCTATTTCAATTATACTCCACAAATAAGTAACTTTACCTACTTTTCTATAAATGGTATTCTTCTACGGACATAGGAGTTTTAAGTTGATCATGTTTGTTTGTTGTTGTTTGTTGTAAGATTTATTCAATCTGTCTTGTTTTACAGTTTCCATCTTATACATTGAATTACACATAGACTAGCTATCTGTTTCCGTAGAAAACTATAATAACTTAACAGTTTTGGCGACTGTGACCTGTGCATATATTTGCACATGGACTTTTGGTCAATGCCTGTCAATATCTGTGTAATTTGATAGCTATATAGCTTATATACATTGTAAAATGTTATAAAAATAAATAATACCTGCGGAAGTGTTTTTTGTGTGATGTGAGGGGTGTGAATGTATTTGTATTTCGGTTATGTTAATTAAGAAGGAGTTACATCCCTTTAATTTTTGTTTGTTTATAATTTTCAATTCAAAATTGATGTATTAATTAAATCAAATAAAAATAATAGAATCCGTTAATTTAGCCACCGCTGGAGAGAATCTATATAGGCTTTGCCTGTTATTCCATCCAATTGACTTGTATCAACTTTGTTAATAAAATTTGTTGAAATGATAAATCAAGACAAACAATGACGATTAGTCCATACAAACAATGGCTATGTCAAGACAAACAATGACGATAAGTCCATACAAACAATGGCTATATGTACAGGATTTAAAGTCCAAACAAACAATATATATATATATACTGATCAACAAGGTTGTGAAGTCCAAACAAACAATGGCGATATGTCAAGATAAACAAGGATGTAAAGTCAAAACAAACAATGGCGATATGTCCAGATACACAAGGATGTTAAGTCAAAATAAACATTGGCAATGTGTCTAGATAAACAAGGATGTAAAATCAAAACAAACAATGGCGACATATCTAGATAAACAAGGATGTAAAGTCAAAACAAACAATGGCGGTATGTCCAGATAAACAAGGATGTTAAGTCAAAACACACAATGACGACACGTCTAGATAAACATTGATGTTAAGTCAAAACAAACAATGGTGATATGTCTAGATAAACAAGGATGTAAAGTCAAAACAAACAATGACGATATGTCCAGATAAAGAAGGATGTAAAGTCAAAACAAACAATGACAATATGTCCAGATAAAGAAGGATGTAAAGTCAAAACAAACAATGACAATATGTCCAGATAAAGAAGGATGTAAAGTCAAAACAAACAATGACGATATGTCCAGATAAAGAAGGATGTAAAGTCAAAACAAACAATGACAATATGTCCAGATAAAGAAGGATGTAAAGTCAAAATAAACAATGGCGACATGTCCAGATAAACAAGGATGTAAAGTCAAAACAAACTTGGCAATGTGTCCAGATAAACGAGGATGTAAAGTCAAAACAAACAATGACGACATGTCTAGATAAACAAGGATGTAATGTCCAAAAAATCAATAACCATATTATGCAATATTTACTTTGCTTATCAACCTGCATCGACAAAAAAAATCCAACTGTTGCTTCATTTCTTCGTAGTGATTTTTTTTAAGATAAGAAGGAGGTTGACTGTCCTTACATTCCAAGAGGTGGGCGGAAGCCTTGTAGCTGGAATGTATTCTGGCAGGGTTGCATGCAATTCTAGTTTGAGAATAAATGATTTGTTGTAGGAAAAAAATTGCAAATTTTAACGTTACAAATGGTTTTAAAGTAATTTCTCCCTTTAAAAACTTTAAACATGTAGTTTTCATTCATTTAAAACTAGCACCACCGATGTGTCCTTAATGGACAATATAACCATATGGTGCAGTTTAACGGTCCCGGTCCCAGCCAGAGCAAAACACTAAAGATTTCCAATGCCGTTTTTCAGTATTAGAGTCACCTGCTCCTGATTACCATTTCAACAATTTAAAAAAAAAAAAACGGAAAATAAAGCGAAATTTCATAATATCCCAAAAGATCTGAAGAAACTACCGCAAGGTATGGGTTATTGTTCGGAAATGATATGGTTATGCAATAGCGATGCCGTAGAAAAAAAAAAATTATTTCCTGAAATGTATGAAACAAATATATGCATTTCAATTTATCAAGTCTCTTCCGAGTTTCATGAATCCCTTATGAATTGATAACAATTCTCGTTTATTGTTAAAACATAACAAAGATATATCGCATATACCAAAAGTATTCTCGAATTTCGATCATATAAAACATCGCCCTTTTGACATAATGTTAATTGTCGTCAAAGCGACGTTACGATAGCATACTATCATATTCATATTAAAATCTTAATTCACAAATTAACAAGTGGTCTTATGACATAAAGCAATTCGCAAAAAATACGACATGGGTGATTTCACTGTGAAACACTCTTTCATGTAATAAGCTACTGTTGCGATTCGAATTCTCTAGGATATGTCTTTTTAAAGTTTTCGCAACAAAAAATCGCTCGTTAGAATTAAATCATTTACAAAATCCGTTATTCTTAATGTTTCAATCAGTTTTAAGTGGTGTAGGATGTTTTCGTTGAAGACCACTATTATGGCATGTTGTGGTGGTTTGTTAGTTTCAATTTATATTTACCACATAGGCAAGTTAAATATTTTAACATGGTTTGGACACTTTCCAAAATACGGCTTGTTCTTTATGTGGAATCTGTGCTCCTTTAATTCTATTTTATTGTACTGGACACATGTCTGCCGTTCGCGACTTCCTGAATTATACATTTTTGCCAAGTGGTTTGTTTCGTATATTGGTATTTAAACTGCCTTGGAGCGGTGTCACCATCGGCCTGCTCAGGATAAACGGACCAGACAGTTCGATGGAGAATCGATTGCCTGACATGTGTCCATAATGAACTCTATCGTATGCTGTTGACGCGTAAAATGTCAGGCCACTTACCCAGACATACCGTCCAGGCCATCGACACAGAGTCCAATAAATACATGTGCTTCCAATCACTCTCACCATCAGTAACAGTTCCAGTATGGACGTCTTAAAAAAATCTCAAGAACGGAATATTGCTAATTTAGAGTGTCACATGTGCGATGCAAAGCATATGTTGTAGTGGCGAGGTTGAAAATTTCACACCCACGTTCGTTTGAGAGGAAATTTTGATCATATTTTCAATTAAGGCACATTTTGGTGAACTTGAAAGAATTTCTCAAAACATTCGAAATGAAATTTGACATTAAAAAGTCCTTCTCATTGTAAGGAAAATGTTGTTTGGGGAGCTTTAAATTTTTGGCTACACTTTTTACGTATACTTCTGCATCATGGGCTGTATAACTTAGTTACCAAAAATAACAAGTATTTCTATGATACGGCAATATCACTTTCGCTCTTCATTTTCGCTAGCTATACATGTAAATGAACGTTAAATCTTTTCTTGATGATTTCTTCTTCTTCATGGCCGGACGTTTGACTTAATGATGATGACTTTTCTCAATAAACCGGTATCGTATCGTACAGCTGTGTAGACTGAAATGACAAAGATAACGCAACTTGATCAAAGACATAACAACAGCAGTCAGTTGCCGCAAGCGCGGTTTGAATGTTTGACCGTTGGAACCTCCGAAGTAACTGTGAGTAGGTTGATCTTCTACAAACTGCGCTCCGGTGTCAAGATTCACTAATATATCAAATCAACAACATAATTACATTTCCAAACGTTTCGTACAGTTTCTATTCACGTTTTACACTTATTCACCAGTCACAGAGGTTACCCGTCTGACCACAGTGATGGACAACCTCCACGAGCAACAAAATTAGCCTCCTGCATTTTTCATGAGACTGGTGTAGCCGATATTTGAACTTTGACGATCCTCACAGGGGCCGATTCCGCTTTCTGTTAATATGATATATTGGTGGGGATAATGACTCACATAATTAGCCAGATATCGAAACAGACTGATGACCAATACAGCAAGGTCTGTATTTTTATGATTCATAGCTCCGATCGGTAGAGAGAGACGTCAATAAAAACAAAAGGAGGATACACTCAATGTGAAATCATGTGTTTAATTAAACGTGATTTCAAGGAATAAGTCAGCTGTTTTGGGAAAATCAAATAATGATAAATGATTTAATGCCAATTAAAAAACGATCAAACACATTATTATTAGAAGATTAGTGACTGGTATAAAGTTGACAAGGATTTGTATTTTAAGTATCTAATCAAATTATTCTGGACACTTTGTTTTATTATTCTCGGTATTAAGTGCAATATGAAATTGTATGCTGCATTTGTATGTCTTAAAAGGGATAACTGACGAATTGTAAGTATTTCCGGTATGACAGCATTACAACATTTAAGACATTCAAATTAAAACCACAGACTATACACCATGATCAAAAGTTGCATTTAATGTTCAGGAACTTTGTGAAATACTACAGCTAAGGTTTTGAAACTTGTACAATACAAAAAATAAGATAAAGGAACGAGTACAACACTAAACGTTAATATTTATGAATCGTGTACGACTCTTAAGTGTTGATAGTCAGTAAATGTGTACAACTCTTATTGTTGACATGCACGAGATGAGCACAACTCTAACTGTAAACAGTCTCGAACAGTGTACAACATCTAGATGTGGACATTCTGGAACTGTCAAAACTCTCACTGGCTCTTAACATTTACAAGCTTTGAGCGACCCTTAATGTTTGTTTTCAGTTACTTTCCACAACACTACAAGCTACCTCCAGGAGCTCTGTATACCACTTACGGTTAGGTTGTCATTGATTCCCTACAACACTCATAGTTAACATACACGAACTGCGCACAACACTTACCGTTAGTTTTCAGTGACTCTCTACAACACCGATAGTTCACATGCACGAGCTGTATACAACATTTACTGATAGTTGTAAGTGACTCTCTACACCACTGATAGTTAACATTCACGAGCTGTATACAACACTTACTGTAAGTTTTCAGCAACTCTCTTAACACTGATATTTAACATTCACGAGCGCTGTACAATACCATTATCTCAGACGAATTAACATAAACGTGTGATTTACCGATCAGTCACCGTCTAACAAAGTACAAAATCCTCCTTTTGTCGGAACAATTGATGTAGAATCATCGGAACCAATCTAAGACAACTCCGTGAGGAATGATTGTTAAGTTATCTGTAAAGCCATTATTAGCCAATATCACTTTGAACTAATGAACTTTGTTTTGCAGTCTTTCAGACGTTTGAGAGAATTTCATCATCTTGACAACATGATCGGGCATCGTCTGGTGATGATTTACTTAGTACATTTAACCCTTGACCTTCTAATTCTTCATTATCGGAAACTCGTTTTCTTTAAACGTCGGATGCACTGTAAAGGTGTTGTGTCTACTGAGCTATTAATGAAGGTCAAATGTCAAATACGTCATTGGAATGTTTCAAAAGAAAGGTTAGGGTATACAGATGATCTTACAAATTGGTTAAGTCTTTTTATGGGCGGATTGGTCGAGTGGTTAACACTTTGGTCTTCCACGCAGACGGCCGGGGTTCGATCCTCGAAGTCGTCGTACGCACGGAATATCAGAGAAAGTATTTTTCTCCTGCCCACACAACTTCAACAACCCAGGTGGAGTATAAAATGGTCTGGGGTGGATGTTGCGGTATCTGTGCTGTAACATTCAAGTGAGGTGGCACTTTAAAAGATGCCGTTGGAAGCACGGTTCCACTATAAACAGAACACAATACATCTCGAGCACACACGCAGGCATACACACATAGGGAGATAGACAAGTAGTTAGCGCCTGATAAGCCTATGTACTGTAAAGCGCTTTAGAGTGGCTTATGTTAGCTAGATAGGGCGCTATATCAAATGTTGTACATTATTATGAATTTGAAATTGGATAAAATATAGTTATCGACAACGTGTTCATTATTTTATTTTGTTGAAGGTATTAGAAAAATTGAGGAAACATGAAATTGAATTAAATAAAATGTTAAAAAACCGGAAAAGGGAAGTTCTGAAGACCTCAGAATGCTACAACGTTGCTTATGGAAAACATATTGATCACGTTAATCATGCAAGCAACTATGTTACTAAATTCTGGAATACAACACCAATGAACAGATGTTAATCGTATTATTTGATGTTTTTGGAAAAAAAAAATTGTCATCTGCATATTTCACAATATTTCAATTAAGAGGTGAAAAAAATAGACACTCATTATGTTGGTATTGTGGGTAAGAGAAAGACTACCGGAGGGTTAATGGGTTTGTGCAATAACCTTAGCAAGCGTCGTTTTTTCTTCCAAATCCGAAACTCAAGGGTGAGAAAAATATTCGCACAACTAGATCAATATGCCAGGCTATCAAGAAAAACAACTCTGCACTGTTATATGTACCGTGTCAGATACCCTTCCCGTCGGTTTTATTATTTGTCTTATTAAATTTAGATTTTCCTATGAGATGTACAATGCTGGTTCCAGTACTGATCCCCATGACCCCGTGTTGTGTTCCTCTGAAGTATTATACACAGTTACCTTGTAATAGGTGATGGTGTGACAGTCAGTCTGCGTGACGTGTATAGTGCTCACCGAGACAGTAATTGCGCGATGACGTGTTTGGCCGGGTACTCCAGCTAGCCCACCGGTATTCACGGCCAGAAATTCTAGCATTGTTGACATTTTTACACTTGACAAGAGTCACTTATCTCTCAAACCTCTGACACTTTACAAGACTTGTAGTAATGTCGTTTGACAGCTTCTAGCATCTAACAAATCTCGTCTGAATAACTTTGTTTGTTTCATTATACATTATGATCGAATAACAGATTTTATACAAATGTAGTGATGTAGTTTGACACAAATCGGCACTCCAGAAGGGCTAAAATCCATTTTATATCTGATTTTTTTCTTATACATGAAACATAAAAAAGAGAAGAGTCTGGTATCAAGCTAATTCGCCTATTTCAATGAGATAACTTGTTTCTGATATATTGGAGATGATATGGCTTAAGTTTTAAATGCTTAACACGAAGCCAACTTCAATAGCTAAATAATGATATTTAAAACACAATGGTTGTGACGTGAGAAAGCATTAAGGCGGGCTTCTGTGTATAAATCCGCACGATGATTGTATTAACGAACGATTCTGAACGTCTTCCTGTTTAGATAAGAGTACAGACTAAAGTGTCATATCCACTCGTATAGAACTATCACGTGTCGATATGAACACGCAACAATACATAACGATAATTCTATTTTGACAAAGCTTTCTGTTAAAGAAGGGTCGAACAAAAAAAGGGGGTTTCTAGAAATGACAATTATTCAGTTCATCCTTTTTAGATGAATTTACTGTATGATTAAGTTGATTTTTAAAACATAATTCCGATCGGGCTAATTAGCGTACATATACAACACTTTGTACACACCCGCCGCATTATCTTTTCCTTTGTTTGAATGCGACGTTTTGCGTTAGATTTGTTAGCAAAATATTAAACATCATGGTTTTAAAGACCTGAAGTATATGACACTACGAAACACGTATACATTTAAGTTTTATTAACTGTGATGTTATGTTAACAAATACTTTCTCTTTTATAACTAATATAAAAATGGTACCAAAGTGAGAAAAAAAACACGTGAATTCGAAATCAAAATCGATAAAAGTAGGGGACATTTTTAACTGGGAAATGTTTGCATATAATTCAAGATTTCCTTCAAAATCAAACCTTTATTGCAATAACACCATTTGTATTTTCAACTGTCCCTTAAAAATACACGCCTCAAATATTGGGTAAAAAATCTGAACAAGTTCTCAGACACAAATTAAAAACATATATCAAAATTCATCATATCTAATTCTACTGACGATCTATTATCAAATCCTGATTTTACAAGATATCAAAGAATGTCAAGTTTTATGTTCAATGGTACTAGTGCATACTAATACGTCTACGACTGTGACGGAATGTGTTTTGTATGACTGTCATTTTGTTCCCCTCCGAGGTATTAGGTAAAGAAGAATGTATTGGTCGTCTTTAATGCAAAACATGATTAATGATATTATCATGAATATGCGTCAATTCGAAACACATTAACTTCGCAACAAACAAATCTATTAACATTCTTTTAATAGACATGATCGAAATATAGATTCGCATACCAAAATAACCAAAACAATAAAATATAGACACGACATTTCATTCACTTTATGGCTATCATTAGTGCACACCATATTGATTTGTAGTTAACTGTTAGATTCCCTTGTAAATATAAGCCGATGTAGTGTCATTCATTGTTTTCCAAAAAGCTAATGTAAGTCGGAGATATACACCGTATTTCTTTTAAATGTCCTATAAAATATATACGTTAAGCCTCACGGCAGTTTTTTGCTAATTGATTATTCGATATCGTATCTTTAACACTATAAAATATTAGAAACATACAATGAGCTGAATTATTGCATTAGTGATATATCCATGCATGTATGAGAAGGACATGTAGTGACATAGAATGAATGACGAGAAATGTAAGTTCTTTATTTTTTAAATTTCTGGTTTCTCTGTCATCTCTGCCCTGTTTTTCTGTTCCGTTCCCCCTCAGGGCTATATCTCTCTTTTCTCTGTTGGGTTTTTTCCTTCAGTTCCTTCTTTTACATCAGAGTGGGTTCTATTCTTCTTTTAGTTCCCATTCTTATCTCTGAATGGTTACTGCTCTTCATTTAGTTCCCTTCCTTATCTCCAATCTGTGTCTGCCTTTCCTTTAGTTCCCCTTCTAATCTCAAAATGGTTTCTACTTTTTCTGTAGTTCCCTTTCATATATCTGAATGGTTACTGTTCTTCATTTAGTTCCCTTTCTCATTTGTGATTGGTTTCTCTTTTTCCTTTAGTTCCACTTCTTAAAATCTTAATCTGCTGCACCCAACGTAATATTTGGTATTTATACATTTGTCTCTTCTTCTTAATACCTATTTGTTTTCTAGCGCCTTGCCTGGCAATACCTAACGTTTGGCTTTAATGATGAAAGAAATCCCAATTGAGTAGATAATGGGATCTGTCCCAATGCCGGGACACACCAAAGTCCTTAAAAATGGTAGTTGTAAGTAAATGTTAAACGATCGAGCAGAGTTCTGTACTGGGTGACTTCAGCATGGTATTTCAGTCAGGTAGAACTATAAAGTCGGCGTCAGATCCTCAAGGAGGCATATAGACCAACATATCCTGCCTGAAGCACACATACATACATGCAAGCATTTATAATACACACGGAGGCATGTCCTTAAAAGACTAAAGTTGTTGATAGGACGTTAAACACAATACGTCTATCCATCCATTTATCCATCCATTAGTTCCCTGATTGGTTTCTTTTGTTGTTTCTTCGTATTGCCATTGAACTCAGCTTTTGTCACTATGGAATTAGTTTTTATTTCTATTTTCAACAAATAATAGCATATTTCTTATACTGTATAATAATTGATACTTAAGCAAGGATTTAAATAATACGTTATATTCGAGGTTTTGTTTATATCATAACGCAGACGCTATCTATTGGTCTGTTGATACTATGATTTGACCTTGTGTTTTAGTTACATCATAATGCAGACTTTGGGCCGTCAAGGCTATTTGATATGATACTTAACAGAATTACAACAATGTTCTGTTTTGACAATGTTGAGGAAGAAGTTGACCTTCAGATAAAAACTCCTCGTGAAATACGTTCGAGAGTCGACAAACTGCATGTTCTACACAGCCAACACTTGACAGATATCTTCGGCCGGGAACAAGGAGTAGTGTGAAGTAGATTATGCTATTTATTCTATAAAGAATTGTGGAAAGGTTAGTGATCTCGGGCTCTTCTTATAGGCGTTTAATCGGATTTGATTCAAATGAGAAGACATCTACAAGTTGTTTGACTGATCCATTATCTTTGATGGTTTCCTGTGAAGATAATACTTCTTTACTGTTATTATTTCAAAGCTTCTTGAAAGGGTATCTCACCTCCTACCTTTATCTTACCGGTCATGTTGTCTAAAGATAGCAGGTGATGATCCCCTCATCATAGATTCGATGAGAATTTTTGAATTTTATAATCACTGGGTTCATTTGTTTCAAGATGTTTAATGCGAAAAGTTTTATGGTATTTAAGGAATCGTTTTAAAATTCCTTTATTCGAGATGTATTGTTTTGTAACAGATTGTGAGCAGGCGTTATTCCTAAAAATAATATATTTTAAAGATTTTCTTTCCATAGTTAATTTTTAAAATATGTTCAGCAAAGCATAAACATGAAACAATCACTTTAAAATGCAATGTTCAGCCAACGTAAGAGTTGCTCTAACAAATCTTTGGTAGGAAAATAAAGAAAAATTGCAGTGTTTATGTCTTTCTATCGTTGCCTGCCACACGCTGATCGGAAATAGGAAATGCGCATGTCAACACGTATGTCGTCATAATGCGTTCGTTATTTTTGATATAGCGACGTCAAACACGTTAACAATATGATACATAGCAAATTAATGACTTGTATGATACTCCTATCCATTCAGTCCTGACATTTCTTATCGGTTTGATCAAAACTTGTAACGTCTTTAGTGTGTTATTTACATCGATACAAATATATTTTAAACCGGAAATGTCACAGCAGTTAAACTTTCGCCTTTTTTGCCCTCAGCAATGTCGGCGAATTTATCATGCCAGCGAATGTTAGTACACAAAATAAGATGTATTGACATTATATGTGAATGGTGAAATAACATTAGGCGAGTATAGATTTTTATTTGGTAAACGGCGAATATTTGACTGGGCGAAAGTTACCCGGTATACAGTAATCCTGTTATCGATATCACCCACGTGTTGTGTTTATTATTTCTGCAATATGCAATACCGCAAGTAGCGTTGTTGTTTTTCATCTAGTGCGATGTTTTTTCAGCTTGTAAAGTTTCCAAGCATTATTTTACCTTCTCTCTCCCTTTCATATACATGTATCATGATTAACCAGAAATGTTTTAGGTCTTTTTCATTACAGAATGGATGCCATTTTCCTCAGATGTATCTAATCCCTTTATCCAGATAAAGAGACTGCTTACACAAAGAGGGCCAAAATCCTCTGTTTACTTTCTGGGTATTTTGTTAATACCATACCTTAGTTAGCGAGGAACGGACAATCGTATCACTACAAACAAGGGTATATTAAAGTAATGTCCTATATCTAAACAACCTGGTATCTATACCACTGAGTAGCGACGGGGTGGCTAACGTTCCCTTAATCGGATATCAATACCTGTCTTAGCTTGGATCAAATGGACACGTGCTTAACATTCCTTTTGAAACGTGTATGCATTTTAAAGATGAATATATATGGTATGACTTCATTTACATTTTCAAGGATTATTTCGGAAGTTTCAATTTGTTAATTTTAACAGTTATATAGATCGACTCCATACCCTCTTGCTAATATGTGGTGATATGGTCCATCAAATCTGCCCTCTAATTAGATATGTATATTACCAGACCCTTTATTACGTCATAAATGTTAGGTACAACAGATTATTTACTCCTAAAGGCTTATTTCATGTAAACCGTGACAATATAAACCAGTATAAATATATCAGGAATGGATTTTATGTTGCGTGATAACTTAAGAATTTTATGACCAATATCTTGTTTATGGCTCACATAGTTGTGTGTGATATCGTAGCATTTAGATTGAATCGAAATATCATAAATATTTACTAAAAGTGAAAATCTGTGACATTATATCAAGTATCAGTGTCTTTGGGTATGACATAACGAAACAATAAACTACTACAAAAACAGTATCAGGTCGCATAAACACCTGTTCTTTGTAGCGATACCACTGATATCTTATAAACAAGGTTTGTGTGTCAATGTTTGCTCTACTTTTTTTATCAGTTGTAAATTTGATACACGTATACGTTTGTATAATTAACAAAGAAGCATAAAAGGGAAACCAAACCACTACACCAACACTATCAAAAAATGAATATATCAAAAAGTAAACATGGCCAACACGCATGGAAAGTAACGTGCATATGTCTTAATTAAGAAATAATCAGCATTTCGTTAGGTAAGTCGGTATGTTACACCACACAATAAAGTTTCTGACATTTTCGTAACCTTGTTTATTGTTCTAACTGCATGTCCTTTCGTGCCAGCAAGTTACGTGGCCTAGACCATCCAATCATTTAAAAATGTTTTATTTTTCATTTTTTACGTGACGCTCAATGGTCATTTCACCAACAAGCCAATATCAAAGATTATGTAACAATTTCTTGGCGAGGAGCCGAAGGAAATGTTCTGCGAGTTTAATTTAGATGTATATGGAAATGCTAGGATATGTACTACATACACGCGTGTACCCTCCCTCGATATCGCTGTTTCGCCAAAGTCACCTATTGGTTTACAAAACAGGTAGGCTTTTGAAAGAGCTTAAAACGTACATGATTCGTTAGATAATAATACTTGCACGCGCATGTAACATGTCCAATAATGCATTGTTATTTATCAGTGAAAAGTGTTGTTACATCACTAATATGGTAGGAAAGCGAACAATTTAACGGCATTGACATTGTGTTATAGATAGCATATAGAATAGAAACAAGTGTTTGTAATACATTTCATACGCCATAAGACAGTAAAGCTGACAGTTTTTGTTTATACATTACCATGTTTGGCACACATTTATGACGCCTTTGAACTGGGCTTGTTGACATTATTTGTATAATTTAAATGTTACACATCGCAATCTTTGGAAATGGTGTCGGTATACTTCACTGTAAAGTTGATAGCCCTGCAGTTCCTATTGATGTATTTTCGTATCTATTTTGTTTTTGACTGGGTCCTCGCAACCCTGTGGTATGGTCCTCGCGACCCTGTGGTATGGTCCTGGCGACCCTGTGGTATATATGGTCCTGGCGACCCTGTGGTACGGTCCTGGCAACCCTGTGGTATGGTCCTAGGTAAGATATAATGCTGTTTATATTATTAACTACTGATATAATTTACTAAGTATTTCAGTATGACATACTACTAATATACTGTTTTAACGTTAAAGGTATGGTATTATACTGATATAACTTGCTCACAATAATATACTACTGTAATTTCGTATCAGGTACCATATAATATTGTTAAACCTTAATACGTACGATACAATACTGTTACAATTTACTAAATATGTTTTAATAGTGTTATAACATACTAGGTATGTCATAACTGACATAAACATGTTAGTAATATACATTCAAAATACTTATTTAATGCAGACATTGATTTTTTTTTTATTATATACTGTTATTACGCATTCAAATATCGACGTATTTCAGTGGAATACAAAACAAAAATCACACGACGAAAAATAGAAAAAAAGTCATGTCTACGAAAGTAATCTTGATACCCTGTCGTGTGATCAAGTTGACCTGACGTGCGATCGTATTTCCTTACGCATGCTGGTTCTAGTTGTTCACATACACATTCTTTCGATGTCTTGCTTTTCAGCATTTGTATTTCGGTGAAAAAAAAATTGCTTAAAGATTTAAAATCAATATTTGTTTTCAAGAGATTAATATTGTTTTTGCCAAAAAGATCTCAAAGGGGAACATGATTGATTAAGGTGAACGAATATCCATGTTTCCATAACACGATATCCATAAAGGCTTAAAGAAGTATTTCTATTACATGTAGAACGATATTTCATACATGTACGTGCATAGCCTCAATTTACGCTGAAGAATTCATATTGTCGTCGTAACGAACTAGTTTTTAACTAATAATATCATAATGAAATTATGCTTACCATGTATTCCTGATGTATATTCCTGAACTTGATTGGATATATCATATGACGGCTGGGATCCACTTGTGGTACCGGAAACACGTGTTCTCCAGACCTGGCTTTGCCTCTAGTTTTGTGAATTGGTTTGAGTGTTTGCATTGATGTCTTTTCAGTTCTTTTTTCATTCATTGTATTAGCACCGTGGTAATTTATTTTCTATTTACCTCCGAAGGACAATTTATGTGACACATAACGACAAAGGAAAATAATGCTGGGGAAAAACGATTAAGGAATCACTAGAGTCACAAGACGTTTGAATGCACTTTTAGTTGTTTAAACATGTCTTATATGCATAGGTTGCATGTTTGCGATGCATAGATACATATAAAAGAGACGAGATAATAATTAGGGATAACGAAGAACAAGCAAGGACACGTATCTCCAGTAAACTTAATTATACGGGTTTTATAGACATGACAGATCGTACGTCGACAGATTCGTCGGAGATGGGTAATACCTGATGTACTTTTGTATAGAATGGATTCTCTGATGAGGTCTATAACGTGCGTCACTGTTACCGACGGTGGTTGGTTGTTGTATGTGAGGTTACAGGATATCAGCCCCATATTTCGTCTGCGTATGGATGTAGCGCCTAATGCCTGATCATATGATGTGTCATTTATGTAGCATATTATCTTTGTGATAATTCAATCTGACGTAATGCTTAGGAAGGACAGTTAAATGTTGGTTATCATGTCACTTTATTTGGTTAGCATATTATACTATAAATTTCAGAATTACAAAATACAAGCTAATATACTATTATTATTTATTTTTTCATTTCTTTTTGTTATGTAATTGTTTTATGTTTTTCTATGTCTCGATAACGAATTAAAGGAGCGGATTGCTCCGAAAAAAATGACAACTTTATATTGTCTACACTGTTGGAAATACTTCCTCGCCCCGTATACTACAAAATACAAGTATATCTTTGGTTTTGAAACATTTCCCAAAGCAACATTTATGAATCATTTACATTTGAATGATGTACAGCATGCAATATATTAAGATGTACGAATATTGTTTTAAGGAATCACCGAAAGATCCCATATCGATCCTTTTACTTTCTATGCAAGGACTAAGAAAGTTAATGGTTTGTGCCAAGATGAAGATAGTGAACGATGACTTCTGTAGGAGAGGTATGATTTAAAATTCCCAAACTACCGTCTAATGCAGGAACAAGACCTATAACTCCGGTAGGAACGTGTAAACACACCAGGCAGAAATACCTGAGTCACACTACTTTATATTATCTCCTTCCAAATTATGTCTGCAGACATTGTTGGGCAAGGAATCACGGCATAAACATTGAATTTTGTGACTGCTAGTGTTTGCTTTATCACGGAAAGTGTCATCGTTTCCTATATAACGCTTACTTTATCATACCCCGGAGACCAATATACATTTCTATAGGAACATCTTACATTTGGCCTCGTGTCATTGGCTTAGCGGATATAGCCATTATAAATGACGAAGTCGGCTCAGGATTGGGTAAAAAACGACAATAAATAATGGTAGGACTCGTAATCTTAGCCGCGGGTATTTATGTACGGATTAGAGTTAATGGGAATACATTTAGTCGATTTTGGCTGGCTTTGGATATGTGGTAGCATATGTCGGGCGGACAATCCCCCACAATTCCAGACAGCAGAATGCATGTCCGAGTTAAAAACAATAACCATAGCCAGACCTTAAGCAAACACAAGTGTATTAATTTGTTCACGGCATTAAATATAAGTGAGCTGTCATACAAAACCTAGCTATCAAGGATCAAGAATTGAGTGTGGCAAAGATAAAGTATCTTAGACTAACATTTAATGCTTGATTGCTGTACAACACTATTAACTAGAGTATGATATGTATTCCTGAGAAAAGGAAATGTGTTAATTGTGTATGGAAACTGTCAATTTTGTAGTCATCATAATATTTACCTAAGCTGTAGATGTTGTGTTGTACAATGTCTGGTTAAAAACTTCTCCCCTCCTTGTATGTTTAAGTGGCATTTTGTAAATCCTTCAGGAACCCCGGGCTTTGGGATTTCGTAAGTTAGCTTCCCACAACTTGGAATCGGCATCGATGTTTATTATATTTATTGACAATCCATGATATCAACACAAAATGACAAATGTTTAGAATTCAAAAGTTGATACGAAGGAATCAGAAAAGAGGGCACATTTATTATATTACAGGCATCAACACAAAGGGAATTACAGTACAAAGTAAACGACGGGGAAAAACCCTGATGCATAATAAATCTTCCAGCAGAATAACCATTTCCGGAACCAAATTCTAAGAAATTGTTTTTGGTCAAAAACTATCTGCGACACAGTGTATGGAAACGTCTATAATTATGCTATATCTATACGCCTTTAGGATACATATAGTTTCGGCATCTTAACTTTCCTATTGCATTGTTAAACATTTGGCATCGCCTTAGCACATCGTGCTTTCTCGTCCATGACGGGATTTGAAGCTGCTACCCTTTATTGATCGAGATAACAGTGTCATACGAAAAGCAAATGCCAGTATGTGTTTCTGTAGTTTTCATTCTTTCCAGAACTTACCATGAATATAGACAGGAGACAGATTATTTACGACTTTTTCGTGGAGAAGATGCCGTCTGCATTTGTCAAGACATGATGATTATTTCAAGCAGTTAAAATTCGGTAGACTAGGTTAAATTGGTTAATACTCCTAGACAAAATGTCATTTATCACTTAAAGGAGAGGGACGTGACGGTATGTCCATTTGTGCAAATCAAACCGAAATAACTATAGCAAGAAATCATAACAGTTTGGTAAAGCATGATGAACATATATTACCTTTCTTTCTTTTTTATTTCAGATTTTCGTAATAAAACAAATTGTTTCACAAATGACTTCCTGTAAAGTTACACGCATCCTCATAAACAATTTTTATCGCCAGTAATACCAATTTTTACCACCATTAGATCAGGTTTTCATTCGTTTTATGACAATGTGTTTTCCAGAAGTGGACTTTATAGCATATAGAGATACTTCATTCACTATGTGAACAATTATTGTTTATTTCAAAGGCAGGATTTTCTAGCATTGTATTCTTTTGAGCAGAGTCAATCAGCAATTTCTTTGATATTTATGTATGACGAATGCTGATTTCTCGTAATATAATAAATGTATTATTAGGAGAAAAGTTGACGTGAAGCGGCCAGCATGAAATGTGAGGGGGAATGAAAGATGACCTGATCAGTGTGTTGAATCTTGAAAGTAATATGTGAAGATATCTAGATATGTACATTATTTAAAGGCGATTCTTGACGCACATGTATTTATATATATATATATATATACAATTGTATTTATTTATGTCATATGATATTTGAAAATATAATTTAAAAAACCCAGCAATTTCCTTTAGATTTAGTCAGTATTTTCCTTTAGAGAGACAACAAATCTTTTTAAGAAAGATCTCCAGTGATAACCACTTGGAAGGAATCCATTTTCATAAAGAGAGAAAGTCAATGTGAAGTGCTTCAACAATATCATAAAGACGATTAACTCTCGTGAAGATTTTCTTGATTTGTTTTGTTGCTGTTTTGTTTTACTTTCGTTATTTGCTAATACCTGGCAAGTTGAAATTGACAAATTAACAGCAGGAGAGCGACAAGTTTGTCTACAAAATGTTGCCAAACCAAGAACACAAGTTAATCGTATGAATGCCATAAAACGTAAAGGAAAGCAAGAAGTGAATAAGTTATTTATGTGAAGCTCATAAATACAGTTATTAAAATCTGATGTATTGCTGTGTGTAAATGGCTAGGGAGACTGGGATATCCCTGTCTATATCGATCTGGAGTCCTAAGCTCGTTAATCATCAGATACGAGATCGTTCTGAGATGATCCGGACGGACACTTACTCGTTCCTTGGATGTGTGAAAGCATTACCAAGTTACATGTCTGTGACGTTTTCAACATGCTAACTTTTTTGGATCTATATTCAAAACTTAACACAGACCCACGGGATTCATGATTTAAGGGTTCATCCTTTAACAGGACTTTATTGATAGTGTTGCGCTCTCTACAGATGTTCATTAAATCATATTTTAGAGAAATATATTGCTCTCAAATTGTTTCTTATATTGCCTGGAAAACTTTGTTAACTTAATTTATGCAAAAATCGAATAGAAGAAAAGACTTTAATGTTGGCCAAGCAGATTGTTTTTAGCAGCTTTTTAAATTTTGTTTTGAGTTTTGAGCCCATGAAACAATAATGATATTCAGTACTACATGTAGTAGCTACATGTAATAACGATATTGTAAATGAACTAACACGAAACATGCTTAGAAATCGATTACTGGTAAAGAGTTCACCTAAATGCGGACTGACTTCCTTAATATTAGTCGCCTTGGGATGTTGTATGTGTCTATGTGTATAAGACTTGATTGAAAATGTGTTTGATTATATTTGCCAATGTATTTGACATACTTTCTGCACTAAGTATATACTATACTAAACGATGTTCATATCACAATATACAAAACAGTCTATGGCAGCCTACATTTCCGACACAAATATAAAGCTGCACATACGATAAGAAATGAGTTGGATTTTAACAAAAACTGTCATCGTATTATGATGACATCGATGCATCATCAATACCCTGTAGAGAAGAATAATACCGGATGAAGAAGAGGATATGTCAAATGTATTCTCTTATATTTCAATATTATCTCGTATACTCATGACTGGCCAAAAAGATACTTCAACCTCATATTTTGCAAACACAGTTCTTCATGTAGATGTTTTATATAAACAACAAAGATCAATATTAAATTCATATGACAGAAACAATATAATGCAATACATAGAACGGAAGGGAGACTTAATCTTGGACTAAAGAGGAGGGCTGATCAACCTCGACATCGAGGGGTTACGCTCACTTTCGTTGTCTGTACCCCTGGCATATGTCATAGCAAAATCGAAGGCTCAGTGTACACCATCTTGTGGACAAGACGAGAAGACTAGTTTGATCGTTAGATGTACATCAAAAGAAAAACCGCGATCGCGTAACGGTAAAACTGACTGGCTTTAAAGTCGGGCGTCGCTCCTCTGTAATCTTCAAAGAACAAGTACATGTATCAGCCTAGTGAATGGTCAGGTTTTTTTTACCTGGCGCCAACAAAATAGCTAGCCGCGTGCCTTCAATTTTGCTATTACATATTTCAAGGGTGTAGAAGGCGAAAGTGAGTGTTTACCCCGGAATATCGAGATGAGGATTATTGGGGTAGAGACCATTTTTATCTTTTTACTTGTTTACAAATAAGGAATTTTCCAAGATTTCATACGCCGTATACCAAAAACTATCATAAGTGAATTCAAGACGTATACATCAACATTCACAGCGACCATAATGCTGAATTATACGTTATAGGCACGTGCAATAATTGGCAATAGGACACGTATGTCATCACCTATTTAAAGATAGAACTGTCCAGGTTGTCATAACCTTGTCTGCTTTGATATCTCAATATGTAAATATTGCTATCAATCTGTGTAAGATACGGCGGGTCGACTGGGGACGCGAAACCGCGGGACACCATCACACAAGGGAACAAAGTCGCTCGGATGGTTTAGGTTCGAGGTTAGACGATACCAAAGCTGTATCTGCCTGTCTTTTATAATAAACATTACCTTAAAGAGAAAATATACCTAAATATCCTGTCACACAACATGCCACCTAGACATAGACTCCGACTAAAACTGTTTACTTTCACTATTAGTGATGAACCCAATAACTATGACTCGGAGTTCTAATTAACCGATTTCTTTCCTCCATATACGGTATACGCTTCTAATGTCCATTTTATCAAGGTCGACACGCGATGGAAGTGACAATTAAAGAGCGATATCTCCATCGTCTGTGTGTCGAACGCAAAACAGGATTAATCTGTAACGGAAAATCCCGGCCGAGGATTTAGTATCTGATATTAAAACGACTTTTTAATGATTACAATCAGTTGGTATGTGATCCAACATAGTTCTATGTCCTCCTCTGCAGCAGCATATATACTGTCAGCCATATATACTCATATATAATATTAATAGTAATAATAATATACAACATTTGATATAGCGCCCTATCTCGCTAACATAAACCACTTTAAAACGCTTTACAGTACATAGATATGCAATTAATACAATTAGGATATACATTTTTTGAGGAATTCGCAGGAGCTGCCTTATCAGGCGCTAACTACTAGTCCTATGCCACACACACTATTTGTTAAAATCGGTGGCCTCTTTTACAGGATTAAGGCCTTTTCTTACCCTGCAGTGACGTCGCGGAGGACATTTACCCTACGTGCAGTAAAACCTATTGACACGATACGTGTCTGCAGCTAGGTCACTGCTACATCCGGGTACATCCACACGCCGCTGGACTTCGGGTCATCTGTTTACTGTACCCCACGTCTACCTGTCAGTTAAATGTGATGTTAAACACCTGAGCAACAGGTACATGTGAGTAACAGGGCAGAAGGTGCTGGCACATCGAAGATTAAATAGGTGAATCTACACGGGTCTCCCCGACAACGTGGCCGAAGTTTGTTTATTTCGCTTCGTCATCTTTTCTAGTATCAAATTTTAGACGTTATTATAAAAGAACATCGTTATCGTTGGTTATCTAAATCAATCTTCAATGTGTACTTTATTCATTTATTAGACATATGATATTTGGGATGTCTTTATATTAGCTCAATATGACAATATGAACAAACTAATATTTGCCTGACACTCCAAACTGAAATATTTTATTTGTATTCATCAGGGGTCTGACATCAAAGATACTTTGAAACTAACATTTGCCTGGTACTCAATACAAGTTATTGTATTTGTCGGTATCAAGAGTTTGACGTTTGTATTAAATACACGGAGTCTTGGATATAAAAATATTAAAGCTATACATTTAATAGAAACAAATACACTATAGTCAACGAACAAAGATAACGCGTTATTAGCCTCACTTGTGATACCAGGCTACCTCCTGCTATACTCAGAGCGGGGCCACGGTGGCCGAGGGGTTCAGGTGTCTGGTCATCTATGATTTGTAGCCGTCCACTACTATACTTGATCGCAGGCTCGAAGCCACCGTGAAACATTGGCCAGGTATTAGCCGCATATCGGCGGTCCTTATCCGGGTACTCCGGTTTTCATACATCACCAAAATCTTGCTCGTCCTTAAAAGACCATAGCTATTAATAGGACAACGAACAAAAAATCTTACTTTCAGAAAAATTAGTACTTAAGACATAGGTAGTGAACATGTTTGAATTAAAACAGGTGGTGAAATAACAATACCAAAAATTAGGCAACTACCTGAGGACAATTATAATATTTCTGAAGTGTAAATACTATCAGGAAAAAACCATGCTATGTAATATATTGGTCAAACACGTGGAGCAGGAATGCTACTACTGAGAAAAGGAAAGTAAGGTGACCAATGTTGTCTCACTTTATACAATTGTATGCATATAAATACTTCAAATGGACGAAGAAGAGCATATCGTGTCCATAAAGCTGACATTGCAAGTTAAAAAAACTTTCAATTGAGATTTAAAATAAAAGGTTTTTATTTTCTTCTGGTTTCCTTTCTGGTTTCGAGATCTTCCCTATCTCTTCCGAGTAACTTTTCTAAGGAAGGGCCAACATTACGAGTAGGGTTCTCGCTGAGTTAAAAAGCGCATTACCTGTAAAACCGACTATCATTCTACAACTGACCGTCTTGCGATTCATTGCACCTTGCACCCTGATCGGTAGCCGATATCAAAAATCAGATGCACTCACCTGAAGACTTTGAAACACTACAAAGCTGGTTGTTACTTATAGCACATTTTCGAAAATTTTATATCCAAAATAAAAGGGTTATTACTGAAAATATTTCACTAAATCACATATATATCATCGGTCTTTCACGTGCTTAGAACCTCACCAACATACGAAAACTTTATACTCGAAGGCTTCGTCGTGTAGACGCTTTACTAGCAAAACACGTGTTATTACTGTAAAAGGTAGGCATTAGCGTTAGTCGTATGTTTCTTTCCTTCTTTCAGGGCCGTTTTTTTTGTTTTTTTTGTTTTGGATTGGTAGGGCGGAGGAATTGTGCATTTGATATTTTAATTTGTCGTATTTTACTATTATTTCCACTTTTCTTAGATGAATGACATCTTTGATGTGTACCACTTCAATTTTATTTAACTGATCTGATAAAAAAACAACGTTGGTTCAAACTCGTGAAAGTGTTCTATTTATATAGTATAGTAGTGTCACCTTGCGCACACGTTGAACACATGATTACCGGTTTGACGCGTTGAACACAATGCTAACCGGTTTGACGGGTAATGCGCGTTTTATACCCAGCGAGACCCATACTCGTTACCAAGCAAGTACATTCGAAAATGTCCGCGCTTCCTTTGATACGACAGCCGGAAGAGATTGTCACTGGGGAAGATCTCAAAGCCAGAAAGTTTTTTTTTTTTTTTTTTTTTTAAAATCTCAATTGAAGCTTTTTAACTTGCACTGTCAGCTTTAATTACAACTCCTGAAATGAGTTGAAATTTTTACTTTGACACTTAATCAAATCATCATCAATAATTTTGAATTGGTAGTTTAAGAAAAGAACAAAGATACTATACTATTTCAACAGGTGAGTCTTTGAATTTGTTATGGTTAACACAATTTTAAATATTGTCCATGAAAAAAACTAAAGAAAGTTATTTATACAAATATCTATTAGTCGCAACTGACAGATACTGTACCAAGCAACATAATAACATGTTTTATTATCTCTGACGTATTGTGCCCCAAATAATATCTTAAATCTGAAATAATTATAAGTCAACAAAGTTGCTATGATTACCTAGCAACTAAACAGCTGGTGGAACGGTTATTCTTGGTATTGCAAATGTGATGGTAATGGCGGTTGTGTAAAGACAATCATTTCATTCAGTTTAAAATTCGCAAGATCACCAAATCAAGTGAACAATGGAAATATTATATCATATATGATATAAACTATATGTTAATATGGGAAATGTTTGAACTTATAGTCGTTTTCGATCTTTCTTATCTGTTCCAGTAGCAATCGCCATTGTTTATATATATACATTTGTATATATATAAACTACTTACAATATTTCACACTGTGTATCCTAACACTGCCTAAAACAACTAAGTATACCTAATAGAACACATAACCAACCCTTTTAACATATCTGTCTTAAGACTTACAGTACTTCACACTGTGTCTCCTAACACTGCCTATATCAACTAAGTATACCCTAATAAAACCCCTCACCAGCCCGTCTAACCTATCTGTTTTTAGACTAAAAGTACTACACACTGTTTTTCCTATTAGCACTGCCTATATCAACTACGTATACTCTAATAGAACACCCTTCTAACCTATTTGTCTTTTGAGTAACAATAATATACACTGTGTCCCTTAGCACTGCCTATATCAACTAAGTATACCCTAATAGAACGCCTCTTAAACCCTTCTAACCTATCTGTCTTAAGACTTATCTCTGGCTTCTATCCTTTTTTCAAATCTGTCGAAAATGTCCAAGATAATGCATTAGATGACAGGCGCCCATTTTTCCAAAAATGATTCGGTTAATGTCAAGTTAACTTAAAATTCCCATCAATAACAGTTACAAAATTAAATAAAGAAATTCAAAACTAAAACTGGACGTATATCTGGAATAGTTGTTAGAAGAAAAGAAAAACAAAACACCAAAATATGTGTCAATATCCAGATGTATTTGAATATTTACTACGTGGACAAGTCCTGAAGCTAATTATGCTTTGAAGGACAGAACCCGGGAGTGTAAGGTTGTTTGGTTTCTTTACTCCGTGGTGATAATCCCTTTCCTTGCTGCTTAATGTGAACTCTCAATCAAAATCTCGCTCCCATCGAGGTTGAACGTGATTACGGTCAGATGAATTGTCACCTTGACATTCTGTTCCGTTCAGAAAGTCTTTAAATACCAACATTCTAGCTAAAAAATCCTTATATAAATGCAAGTCTGCAAAGGAATAATTAAGGCAGTATTTAGTTTGATAGACATCTTAGTTTGTATACGTATGTAAATCAGTAAAACGCTGTAAGCCCTAAACTGATCCCCAGTGTATCCCCAGAGATCTCTAGCAGAAGCAGAAATGGATATTCTCCATTGGAGATTTGCTCGATACCATATACGGAGAAACATGAGAAACACTTCTGTATATCAAGGCATCTGCGAATTCAAACGAAAACGCTTGCATACTCTATACTATTAATGATAAGACTGATGTATGATAGTTTCGTTAATCGCAGTCATCGTATATAACTATCAAGATACTACTGGAAATTATTTTCTGTCTCTTTTTTGTGTAATGTAACAAACCAATTACTTTTATATGATTTAAATGGCTGATTAAAGATAAAGACTCAAATCATTTTAAGTTGATCACCGTTAACAGTTCTACATACTGACCGGATCTAAAAAACATATGGAAAGTGATCATTTCGTTAACTTACCCTCTTTGATCTCAATATCATCCGCATCCGACTAATACAATGTTTCAGTGTACCAGCACCAACAGGATAGGCTAACAAAACTGTCTCTCTATGAGTCTATATTACGTGGTTATTACATGGTGAGAGCAACCAATGGACCATTAGTAAATCAAAAAGCTTAATGAGAACACAAAAGGGAGCCTTAATTTAGCATTTAACATAATGAGAGCAGAGAAAGTATAGTTAATTAATCAAACAGTTTGGTGATAGCATAGAGGAGGCCGTAAGTCATCAAAACGTTTAGTAAGAGCAGAAAGGAGACCATCCGTCATCAAACAGTTTAGTGAGAGCAAAAGGGAGATCATCAGTCAGGAAACAGTTTAATGAGAGCATAGATGAGACGTCACTCATCAAACAGTTTAGTGAGAGCACAGAGGAGACCATCAGTCATCAAACAATTTATTGGGAGTATAGAGGAGGCGTCAGTCATTACACAATTTGGTGAGAGCACAGAGGAGATCGTCAGTCATCAAACAGTTAAGTGAGAGTATAGTACAGAGACAGTCAGTTATCAAACATTTTAGTGAGAGCAGGAGGAGACTGTCAGTCATCAAACAATTTAGTGAGAGCACAAAGGAGACCTTCAGGCATCAAAAAGTTAGGTGAGAGCATATATGAGACCCTTATTCATCAAACAGTTTAGTGAGAGCTTAGAGGAGACCGTCAACCATCAAATAGTTTAGTGAGAGCATAGAGGATACCGTCTTTCTTCAAACAGTATAGTAAGAGTATACAGGAGACCGTCAGTCATCAAACAGTCTAGTGAGAGTACAGAGGAGGCCGTCAGTCGTCAAACAGCGTACTTACTGAGAGTATAAAGGAGACCGTCAGTCACCAAACAGTGCAGTGAGAGTACAGAGGAGGCCGTCAGTCACCAAACAGTGTAGTGAGAGTACAGAGGAGATCGTCAGTCACCAAACAGTGTAGTGAGAGTACAGAGGAGGTCGTCAGTCGTCAAACAGTGTAGTGAGAGTACAGAGGAGGCCGTCAGTCACC